>NW_026600857.1:0-111436 GCF_029448725.1 Salvelinus fontinalis | reverse complement strand
TTACAACGCACCCCTAACGTTACAACGCACCCCTAACGTTACAACACACCCCTAACATAAAATAATAATCATGCCTTTTGTGAACTAACACTGGCACCCCCCCTTTCTAGCTCTGACTTTGCTGATAGCTACTTAATTGATGGAGAATGTACTTACTGTGATATGTGGTTGTCTCACCTAGCTATCTGAAGATAAATGCAACAGTAAGTTGCACTGGATAAGAGTGTCTGCTAAATTGCTTAAATGTCAATTCAAACAACAGCCCTAACATTGAACCGATGCAGCCCTAACATTGAACCGATGCAGCCCTAACATTGAGCCCACGCAGCCCTAACATTGAGCCCACGCAGCCCTAACATTGAGCCCACGCAGCCCTAACATTGAACCCACGCAGCCCTAACATTGAACCCACGCAGCCCTAACATTGAACCCACGCAGCCCTAACATTGAACCCACGCAGCCCTAACATTGAACCCACGCAGCCCTAGCGTTTGAGCCCACGCAGCCCTAGCGTTTGAACCCACGCAGCCCTAACGTTTGAACCCACGCAGCCCTAGCGTTTGAGCCCACGCAGCCCTGGCGTTTGAGCCCACGCAGCCCTAGCGTTTGATCCCACGCAGCCCTGGCGTTTGAACCCACGCAGCCCTGGCGTTTGAGCCCACGCAGCCCTGGCGTTTGAACCCACGCAGCCCTGGCGTTTGAGCGCACGCAGCCCTAGCGTTTGAGCCCACGCAGCCCTAGCATTTGAGCCCACACAGCCCTAGCGTTTGAGCCCACGCAGCCCTAGCGTTTGAACCCACGCAGCCCTAGCGTTTGAACCTACGCAGCCTTAGCGTTTGAGCCCACGCAGCCCTAGCGTTTGAGCCCACGCAGCCCTAGCGTTTGAGCCCACGCAGCCCTAGCGTTTGAGCCCACGCAGCCCTAGCGTTTGAACCTACGCAGCCCTAGCGTTTGAGCCCACGCAGCCCTAGCGTTTGAGCCCACGCAGCCCTAGCGTTTGAACCCACGCGTTGTTTCATATACGCCATGCATACAAAACGACTACATCACTCAGTTGAACATAATCCTCCCATATCATGATGACCTGTCTGGAGTGTCAGCTACAGGTGAAACAGCACATACAAACACACACCTGTCCCCCTGCTCTCGCTAGGATAACCCAGGTTCCCCAGTTGTGCTGTTTGTGTGTGTGGCTCGTACTCAAAACAAGAAAATAAGTATTTCAAATAGTTAAATAGGCATATGTATTTAAACCCAGGTCTGGACAGTATGTGAGGGAATAGGACAGGAGCTGCCAGTGAGCTTCTCTATTCTAGTCCACTCTGTGTTGATGCCACAGATGGTGGGCGTGGGCACGAGAGACCCATATGAGTATGTCTCTACAACTCTGCAGCAGACCGTTCATACTGTAGATGCACATTTACAATACATACTGATTAGTTATTTAAATTATTTCAGTTCGTATGATACCAGCTCTCATCAGCTGATGGTTACATCATGATCTCAGCAGCAGCTTTTATCCACGTAACATTCCACCTCCATCATTCCAGAAACTCCATCCCTCAACCCAACTCCCATCCTTCAGGCCGTCCCTCTCTGCCTTCAGGGCTAGTTTCCTGTCTCTTCACGTCACTCCCCTGTCCTACAGTTGGTGACAATCCCTACCCCCTTCCCCCCAGGCACGGGGGCGTTGTCATCTCCCTGAAGTGCTCTTGCTAAAGAGGCTTTGATCCACTCCATTATCAGTCTATAGTCTAATCACTGGGCCAGCTGTCATCGCCCTGGGACCGGACAGCAACCGGCCTCATGGTGTCACACACACTGTCCCCTCCTCTACCACTGCCCACAGGCTGCATTAGGAAGAAGGCCACTAGCAAAGGCGTGTCTTTAAACACCCAAAGCTGATTAGCAAGCATTACAACTACATTTAAAGAAATGGACATCGGGAAGCCTTCTTTCCCCCCCACAATGTGCCTGCCCATCATTTTACAGTCGCTGCATTGCATTGCAATGAGAATCTAATGCTTTTCTCTGTGAAGTTAACTAAGTGAAGTTAAAGCTGTCCCTATTGGATGTGGTATGTTTCACAGGAGTGACCGACAGTATGACACACGAAAAACATGTTCCGATTTGGACATGCATCATACTGTCATTTGCAAAATGGCTACCCTTTTTAAGATGCCCATCTGTTGGGTCGTCACTAGTTAACACAGCCACAACGTCGTAATTATGGCTAAACCCACCCCTTTCTGCAATGTATCCTCATCAAATCTGATTTTAAACCTAACTTTAAGACCAAAAACACCATTTAGACTTTGTGGCTGTGTTATCTAGTGAAACCCCATCTGTTGTGGCTTTTTGTGAGCCATCAAAAACTCTGTTTGGTGAATGGACAGGGAGGGAGGCAGCAGAACCCAGGAGACTGGAAAAGGAAAAGGCATTGTGGGATAGCTGGAGCCCCTTCCGTGCCCCATCATTCTACAAGTGGGTTATTTTAGCCAGTTGATAGAAGCCACAGCGCTAAACCTCCCTCCCTTGTAGCTTCTGCTGTTAGGGTGCATCCCAAATGGCACCCTATCCCCTATATATTTCACTACTTTTGTCCAAAGCGGTCACAAGTAGTTCACTGTATAGGGAATAGAATGCCATTTGGAACACATCCTTAGTCTGTTAGCTAGCAGCAGGCCCCACTCAGCTAACAACCAGCCCCTTCACCTGTTGGCCCAGTACTGCTCCTCTCCTGAGCCTGTTGACCTTTACCTAATCACCGTAATGGAGGAGTGGAGGGGCCACTGTTTGAAGTGCTGCCTGATTGGCTAGCTTTGTACCTAGCACACATACACACTCGCACACACTCGTCGACCATGGCCCTCAATGTCACAGTAAGTGAAGTGTGAGCGGCTTGGCCTGGTACTTGACTCAGTAAGCACCGGGCTCTCTCTGAATGCCAGGCTACCTGCCGCATATTGACAACATGTAAACTATATTAGTCTCCAAATGTTTATTGAAAACAATTACATTTGCACAATGAGCGCTTGTCTCTCAAATACAGTGTTACAGTTGTTGGTCAGCTAGCTAGCTAATTGTGCCATATTAGCATTGACTTGAAATCAGTCAAGACATGGTAAACTTACTATGCCAGACTGCCCCCACCACCGTATTGTATTGCCCTGCTACTATACAATCATCACAGCCAGTCAATCAACACAACTTGATTCTGTCATGTAGCTGGACCGAGGGGGCTTATTAGACTACTACAGAGGGGGACCTGTGGCCTCATTTAGAGAGAGCATCATACGAGTCGACCAAATGGATTTACTTGGCATTACATTTAGTGATTTTGTAAATGAAACATAATTGAGACTTTATTAATGTGTCTAGACAGACATTGTTTAAATTGAGTTTCTAACGTTACATTTTAACACTAAAATGTGGTGTTTAAACACATGTTATGGAGGAGGGGTCTGGACCTGGTGGATAAGGTAAAGAGGTGTGGGTTATCATATTGTTGATCACATTTATGCATCATTTTCAAAATGCCCGCATTAGTTATCATTATGCCAGTGTGTCACTAAAATGTGGAATGACCACGAGCATCCGCCCGCCACCATACCCAGCTATGACCTCCTTCCCCTAGCCTGTGACACTGTGACAGCTTGTGGGGCTGGGCAGAGACCCACGTGACTGCAGTAGTAATCCCCAGGCAGAGTCTTTCACACACACACTCACACACAGCTGGGCAGGGAGGAGAGGCAGTCAGGCTCAATTGGACCATTGTTCTGCAATGCAGCCTCTAAAATGGCTGCCTAACGCGGTTTGACTCTAGCATGGCTCTCTCTCAGGCCCTAACCCCACCTTAAAGACCCTCATGGACCAAGGCACAATACAGCAGAACTAAAATGGCCATTTATCCATTTCATCAGTCCCTTTGTCAATACTGCATTGTATGTGTGGCCAAAATATAGAATTGCATAGAAAAATGGATTGTCCTCTCATTCTGGGAAATGAATATTTCACTTCAAGAATTACATTTATAACATCAGACAAGAAAATATGGAATATAAATGTTTATTAGGATCCCCATTAGCTGACGCCATGATGTCAGCTGGTCTTCCTGGGGTCTGACACATAACTAAAAATAAATGTTCAAACAATTACAATTAACGACATTAAACATTGTAGAGGTCCTTGGCTGGCATGGTTACTACACGTGGTCTGCGGTTGTGAGGCTGGTTGAGCGTACTGCATTGAACGACCTCTCTTTCATATCGTCTGAGATCCCTAAAGATTGAAAAGCTGCCGCGGTCATCCCCCTCTTCAAAGGGGGAGACACTCTAGACCCAAACTGCTACAGACCTATATCTATCCTACCCTGCCTTTCTAAGGTCTTCGAAAGCAAAGTTAACAAACAGATCACCGACCACTTCGAATCCCACCGTACCTTCTCCGCTATGCAATCTGGTTTCCGAGCTGGTCATGGGTGCACCTCAGCCACGCTCAAGGTCCTAAACAATATCATAACCGCCATCGATAAAAGACAATACTGTGCAGCCGTCTTAATCGACCTGGCCAAGGCTTTCGACTCTGTCAATCACCACATTCTTATCGGCAGACTCAACAGCCTTGGTTTCTCAAATGCCTGCCTCGCCTGGTTCACCAACTACTTCTCAGAGTTCAGTGTGTCAAATTGGAGGGCCTGGCAGTCTCTATGGGGGTTCCACAGGGTTTAGTTCTCGAGCAGACTCTTTTCTCAGTATACATCAATGATGTCGCTCTTCCTGCTAGAGATTCTGATCCAACTGTACCCAGACGACACCATTCTGTATACTTCTGGCCCTTCTTTGGACACTGTGTTAACAAACCTCCAGACGAGCTTCAATGCCATACAACACTCCTTCCATGGCCTCCAACTGCTCTTAAATGCAAGTAAAACTAAATGCATGCTCTTCAACCGTTCGCTGCCCGCACCTGCCCGCCTGTCCAGCATCACTACTCTGGACGGCTCTGACTTACAATACATGGACAACTACAAATACCTGGGCGTCCTGTTAGAATGTAAACTCTCCTTCCAGACTCATATTAAACATCTCCAATCCAAAATTAAATCTAGAATCGGCTTCCTATTTCGCAACAAAGTATCCTTCACTCATGCTGCCAAACATACCCTCGTAAAACTGACTATCCTACCGATCCTTGACTTCGGCGATGTTATTTACAAAATGGCCTCCAACACTCTACTCAGCAAACTGGATGCAGTCAATCACAGTGCCATCTGTTTTGTCACCAAAGCCCCACATACTACCCACCACTGTGACCTGTATGCTCTCGTTGGCTGGCCATCGCTTCATATTCGTCACCAAACCCACGCCTTATCTCAGCTCACTGGCCACCATAGCAGCACCCACCTGTAGCACGCGCTCCAACAGGTATATTTCACTGGTCATCCCCAAAGCCAACTCCTACTTTGGCCGCCTTTCCTTACAATTCTCTGCAGCCAATGACTGGAACGAATTGCAAAAATCGCTAACGCTGGAGTTTTCTATCTCCCTCACTAACTTTAAGCATCAGCTGTCAGAGCAGCTTACCGATCACTGCACCTGTACATAGCCCATCTGTAAATAGCCCACCCAACTACCTCATATTTATTTTTTTGGTCCTTTTGGTCACCCCGGTATCTCCACTTGCACATTCATATTCTGCACATCCTCCCTAATCTTACTACATTTGCACACACTGTATATAGACTTTTCTATAGTGTTAATGACTGTACTTTTGTTTATTCCATGTGTAACTCTGTGTTGTTGTTTTTGTCGCACTGCTTTGCTTTATCTTGGCCAGGTCTCAGTTGTAAATGAGAACTTGTTCTCAACTGGCCTACCTGGTTAATAAATGGAATAAAAAGACATTTAGGTCGATGGAGAACAGAAGTGCTACTTTTTACTATTTAAACGTGTCTAAGCCTGTATCCCCCCGTCTGTCTCGCTCCAGGCCTGGTGCAGATCCCAGTCAGCATGTACCAGACGGTGGTTACCAGCCTAGCCCAGGGGAACCGGCCAGTACAAGTGGCCATGGCGCCCGTGGCCACACGCATCGACAACACGGTCACACTGGACGGCCAGGCAGTAGAGGTAGTGACTCTGGAGCAGTGACACTGAATCCTCCCTTGGCAGGTGTGTTCCACTGGAACAAAGTCCCAAAATGGCCGCCGCCGGGAGCTGAGGGAGGGATAGTCCGTTTTCACCATAGAGATAGATAGAGGGCTCATCTTTGTATCTGTGCCATTATAGCGTCTATGACAGCATGGGCAGTGCCATTGAGGCCATCTCCATTTTGAATTACTCCATTTTCCTCTTCACAATTGACTGATCCCTCCTGATAACCCGGTTTGACATTACTCCGTCAGTGGAGGATCAGCCAATGAAGTTGGAAGTCCCCCAACAGTTGACTGCATTAAAATGGTGGAAGCCCTAAATGGCGCTGCCCATGCTAATACAGCCTTTTGGCCAGTAGAGGCCTCTATCATTCTCTATGGTTTCCACATGCTGCGCTCTGTACAATGTAAAAAAATATATTTTTTATGTACATCTGCAGGGGAATAAAAAGTGACGGATTTATCAATGCATTGTTTACTATGTGTGTGTATATAGTAGGAGATGTTTTTTGTTTGAATGTCCATTTTTAGCTTTGATGTTGAGCATTGTGTGACATGGGTTAGAGAGTATTTAGTATTTATTTCTGCACACCTTAACATTTACTTAAAGAATAACCAAAAAGCCAAGGAGGACGCCACCACCACCACCAATTCACCTTTCATTCTGAACCTATATCACAGTCCCATTAATGATGTTTTGGTACGATGTGTGTGAGTGTTATTCCATGTTTGTTATAGAATGCGGTTACCAAATCACAATCACTCTCTGCTCTGTTGTCATGGACTTCATATGCAATCAGGTTGTGCTGAAACCCTGGAACCTTTCCACTAATTCCACCCCCTGCTATATTAGTCAATGTTCCTCTTGTACCCTGGATGTCTACGAAGCATCCCAATTATCAACTGTCCACTGTAAGACACTTCACTGCCTAGAATGATTCCAATGAAACATTACTTCTGAAATATGTTACCTGTTGTTGTGTGGTTTATTGTACTGTAGTCCACTCCACACACATACTGGGATTTGTGAAGACTCAGGATTTATTAGTAAGGTATTTTTTTGTGCTGGATATTTGACGACCTGGCTAGGCAGCCATTTTGACTCCAGAGAATATCACAATTGGTGTCTCTAATGCATGAGTAGCTGTCCCTTTGAGTGTTTTTTTTTATTTTAAACAAAGACGCTCCTTTTGATGTCAGTGGTAGGAACGTATTCTAAATAATTTTATAAATTGAGGGGGACTGTACTGTATACTACAGAGCATTCGATGACTTTTGTATTTGTACAGAATACGTGTGCATTTGTCTGGTTTGATATGACGGTATGAATAAATTCAGCTCATTACAGAGAATCCTCTCCGTAGAATTAATGATTTAGGAAATACATGAGGTGACTGAATTACACCAAGCATGCAGTCCATGTGATCGCCCAATAAAGTGACTACTGTTCACCGGTCACACTAGCCAGTGTCATCATTGAACTCTGAAGGTGAAATACTTCCTTTCCAAAACCCTACTATTATTCTTCACATCATACACTATATTGGTTGTTGTGGGACTTGTTGGTCCATGCCCCTCTTTTTCTACATGGTTTACCGATTGGTTGGTTTACCGACCTCTATACACTCCACTGTCATCCCCCTACCCGCCACACACACTCAGAGCCTGTCGTGACGGACGGTCAGGGTCCTGGTTACATCATAAGCTGTATTGCACTGTGCAGCCCTCCCCGTGGTTAAAGCCTGGGATTTGCTAGCTGGGTCCTTCTGTTGCGGAGTGGGAGAGAGAGACGTTGGTTCGGGCCCTAATCCGTCAGGCGTCAACGCACATCCCATTCTGCCTCCCAGATTACAGCAGAGGAAGCAGGTTACAACCTCATGGATGGAAAGATACACCATGTCCTGTTTCCTGCTTTGCTGTCTTCTCTGTATTGAAGCGCTTGTTTATGAGACATTTTAAGGAGATAATTTTGAGAGGATGTCTAAATGGTGTTTGTGTTAATGTGGGTGGGTGATGTTGTGGGTTAGAGGGCAGCTGGCCACTGGGATGATAGGAGCGTGACACGTGTGCATCACCCTGTAGCACCAGATTAAAAAAGCCTCAGAATGCTTTCTGAGAAACAGGCCTTGCCCTCTCTCTCGAAAATATCCACCTATACAGGGAATTTAAAGCCACATTCGTTCTTACCTCGTCTCTCATGACATACTGCTACATAAATGAATGGACTCTAATGGAGTAGCTGGCCAGTGGCAGACACCAGATTTGGTTCTGCGTGTGGAGATTGATTCTTACCATGCCTGTTTGTTGTTTTGTCCATCCAAACATATTCTTGGGATTTATAGAATGAAGTATCCACTACAAAATAGGAATTAACAAAGTAGCAGGAAGTAACCACTAAGTGCACATAGTAACTCAACATGAGCAGCAGTGTACGCGCCCTGACATACACCTAACACCTCTCAGCACCCTGCGTCCCAAACAGCACCTTATTCCCTATAGTGGATGTTCCCTGGTCAAAAGTGATGCACTATAATAGGGAGCCATTTAGGACGCAGCCTTCATGTTAACTGTTTCATGTCCAGGGTCTGATGAAGGCAGGCTCACTGATGAAAGGTTCTGTGGTAAGCCGGTCAATCAGTGAGGTGGGTGCTGGTGATGTAATCAGCTAATGGTGGCAGCAGATGGATCCATGCGGATGCCTGTCGGGGGGCTCGGTGATGCGGTGAGGTGTGTGACCTGACCTGTAAAGGCTGAAGAGAAGGGGGCATCTGTGGTGACAAATCACCTGTCCACCAATCCTGACTGCTCTACATGCCCCCGGAAACCAAGGTCTTTTTCAAAAGGACACACCGTAATAAAGTGATTTGCAACGGAAAGCAAAAACGTGCATTTCTTATTGGATTCAGATAGTACCTCCCTGTTTACCTCTGTTTCTGACCGTTTTTTTGCCTTTTCGTGACAACTGAACACGACCCAGTTATGTTTCAGCACTAAGCTACTCTGTCCAAGGGAATACCACTCAGGACAATACACTGCAGTCAAGCCTTGTAATATCAATAGCATATCATTTTATTACATATGACATCATTGGCTGTGTGTGCTGGTACTCAGTTGTACACAGTACCTACACAGTACCTACACACACAGTAGTAGTAGTAGGAGGCGTATTGATATTGATTCTCTCTGGCTGAGCCAGCTCCATTCTTGTTGCCTGGAGTCGTGCAGACTCTGGGGCAGGCCTTTAATCTCCACTAATCGTTTCTTAATACTCCAGCACAGGGGATAATCTCCACTCCCTCCCCTCGTCCCAGCACCAGCCTTAGGAGATGAGGGGGTGGGGCTGATAGGGCAGGGGGAAGAAGGGGTCGGCTGATAGGAGATGGGGGAGAGGGGGTGGGGCTGATAGGAGATGAGGGGGTGGGGCTGATAGGGTAGGGGGAGAGTGGTGGGGCTGATAGGAGAGGGGGTGAGGCTGATAGAAGATGTGGGAGAGGGGGTGGGGCTGATAGGGGATGGGGGAGAGGGGGTGGGGCTGAGGGGAGAGGGGGTGAGGCTGATAGGAGATGGGGAGAGGAGGTGGGGCTGATAGGAGATGGGGAGAGGGGGTGGGGCTGATAGGAGATGGGGGAGAGGGGGTGGGGCTGAGGGGAGAGGGGGTGAGGCTGATAGGAGATGGGGAGAGGGGGTGGGGTTGATAGGAGAGGGGGTGGGGCTGATAGGAGATGGGGAGGGGGGGTGGGGCTGATAGAAGATGTGGGAGAGTGGGTGGGGCTGATAGGGGATGGGGGAGAGGGGGTGGGGCTGATAGGAGATGGGAGAGATGGGGTGGGGCTGATATGAGATGGGGAGAGGGGAAGGGGCTGATAGGAGATGGGGTGGGGCTGATAGGAGATGGGGGAGAGGGGGTGGGGCTGATAGGAGATGGGAGAGGGGGTGGGGCTGATAGGAGATGGGGGAGAGGGGGTAGGGCTGATAGAATGTGGGAGAGAGTGGGTGGAGATAGGGGGAGACGGGGAGGGGCTGAACAAGACTCCACTGTCCACACTTCTACACACACACAATGTGTTGGATGAACCAGGGAATAATTCTGAATTATAGCAACATTTACTATCAGTATGCTAAGTGCTCTACTCTGTCACATAGTGGGTTATAACTATGATAGTTAGCATATGCTCTACCTGTTTCATCATAGATTAGACTAAATATTTCAATGGAAAGGCATATTTTGCTTAACGTACAGCTGTATAAACTTTGAATTGGGTTGAATTAATTGCACCAACGTGTAACACATTTCATCTATTCTCTAACCTCTCCTTAAGATCACCCAAAGATATTGACAGCCAATCAGCATGTGCTGATGCTGCATCCTCTAGTCTCCCTTCACGCCCCAATAATGGCCTCCACACCTTCCCCAGCAACACTACTAACTCACACCACCTCTGTTACCCTCCCTCCGGCCCAGACACTGGCGTAAGAACGATGGGTCCTAATCTCATTTCACTAATGCCCCTGGGTGCATTAGAGGAGTACAGGCACGGCTGTCTCTGCCCTCAGCCCAACTCTCCCAATCTAACCCTGAGCACCACTCATCACGCCTCTGAGGGAGAGAGAGAGACAGAGAGCAACAGAGCGAGAGAGACAGAGAGAGAGACAGAGAGAGAGACGGAGATTGAGAAGGGCCGGGGTGGGGGGCTGGTGGTAGAGAGAGACACAGAGAGAGAGAGAAAGAGAGAGAGAGAGAAAGAGAGAGAGACAGAGACAGAGTGAGAGAGAGAAAGAGATACAGAGAGAGAGAAAGAGAGAAAGAGAGAGAGAGAGAGAGAGAAAGGGGGCTGAAAAATGTGGTGTAACCTGAGAGGTGCAGCCCATCTGGAGAAGGCCCCTGCATTGACGATGGCTTTCCCACAATGCACTATACTACACCAGAGAAAATCGTTACAGGAGTCTGAGACAATGGGCTAGTCTTTTGAATAAGTTTATTATTTGCATGAGAGAGACTGTGATTTTCTATGGAGGAAAAATGTAAAAGCTAGAATGTCAACAGGTGCACTTACATTACAAAGTCAGGACTGGGTTTCACAAGTCACATAATCATCACATTATCAAGAGATAAAAATGCATTTTCCTTAATAATGAACATGTCGCCCATGCATGTTAAGTTCGGCAATATGAGACTAAAATAGAGTCAAGTGAATCTGAATCTGTTAGTCAAGCAGAAAACAGGTTACACCACTCACCAGAGATTTGTCTATCGAGGCTTACTGGCTGTCTATCGAGGCGTACTGGCTGTCTATCGAGGCTTACTGGCTGTCTATCGAGGCTTACTGGCTGTCTATCGAGGCTTACTGGCTGTCTATCGAGGCATACTGGCTGTCTATCGAGGCGTACTGGCTGTCTATCGAGGCTTACTGACTGTCTATTAAGGGCATACTGGCTGTCTATCGAGGCATACTGGCTGTCTATCGAGGCATACTGGCTGTATTGAAGCATACTGGCTGTCTATCGAGGCTTACTGGCTGTCTATCGAGGCTTACTGGCTGTCTATCGAGGCATACTGGCTGTCTATCGAGGCTTACTGGCTGTCTATCGAGGCTTACTGGCTGTATTGAAGCATACTGGCTGTCTATCGAGGCTTACTGGCTGTCTATCGAGGCTTACTGGCTGTCTATCGAGGCTTACTGGCTGTCTATCGAGACTTACTGGCTGTCTATCAAGGCTTACTGGCTGTCTATCGAGGCTTACTGACTGTCTATCGAGGCATACTGGCTATCTATCAAGGCTTACTGGCTGTCTATCGAGGCTTACTGACTGTCTATCGAGGCATACTGGCTATCTATCAAGGCTTACTGGCTGTCTATTAAGGCTTACTGGCTGTCTATCGAGGCGTACTGGCTGTCTACTAAGGCTTACTGGCTGTCTATCGAGGCTTACTGGCTGTCTATCGAGGCTTACTGGCTGTCTATCGAGGCTTACTGGCTGTCTATTAAGGCTTACTGGCTGTCTATCGAGGCATACTGGCTATCTATCAAGGCTTACTGGCTGTCTATTAAGGCTTACTGGCTGTCTATCGAGGCTTACTGACTGTCTATCGAGGCATACTGGCTATCTATCAAGGCTTACTGGCTGTCTATTAAGGCTTACTGGCTGTCAATCGAGGCTTACTGGCTGTCTATCGAGGCATACTGGCTGTCTATTAAGGCTTACTGGCTGTCTATCGAGGCTTACTGGCTGTCTATCGAGGCTTACTGGCTGTCTATCGAGGCTTACTGGCTGTCTATCGAGGCATACTGGCTGTCTATTAAGGCTTACTGGCTGTCTATCGAGGCTTACTGGCTGTCTATTAAGGGCATACTGGCTGTATTGAAGCATACTGGCTGTCTATCGAGGCTTACTGACTGTCTATTAAGGCTTACTGGCTGTCTATCGAGGCATACTGGCTGTCTATCGAGGCTTACTGGCTGTCTATTAAGGCTTACTGGCTGTCTATTAAGGCTTACTGGCTGTCTATTAAGGCTTACTGGCTGTCTATTAAGGCTTACTGGCTGTCTATTAAGGGCATACTGGCTGTCTATCGAGGCTTACTGGCTGTCTATCGAGGCATACTGGCTGTCTATTAAGGCTTACTGGCTGTCTATCGAGGCTTACTGGCTGTCTATTAAGGGCATACTGGCTGTATTGAAGCATACTGGCTGTCTATCGAGGCGTACTGGCTGTCTCTCGAGGCTTACTGGCTGTCTATTAAGGCATACTGGCTGTCTATCAAGGCATACTGGCTGTCTATCGAGGCATACTGGCTGTATTGAAGCATACTGACTGTCTATCGAGGCTTACTGGCTGTCTATTAAGGCTTACTGGCTGTCTATTAAGGCTTACTGGCTGTCTATCGAGGCTTACTGGCTGTCTATTAAGGCTTACTGGCTGTCTATTAAGGCTTACTGGCTGTCTATCGAGGCTTACTGGCTGTCTCTCGAGGCTTACTGGCTGTCTCTCGACCACAATCTTACCACTTCCCTTCTTTTAAAATTTGAATGGCTTTCAAACACAAAGCTAAAACCACCGCGGTGCAGGTCAAATGACAGCATGCTCACAGAACAGACACAGCCCCCGGCTGAATGAGTGACGATACAAATCATATAAGCCGACGCTGAAGTGTATAGCAAGGATTTATGCAAAAGCAGATGAAGGGTTTTAACCCCCCCCCCCCCCCCCCCCCCCCAATCCCCCTGTCACCTACACTAGCAGATACCCTGACCCTGATCTACTGAGCAGAGCACTGCACTAGCTTTCTGGCTACGGGCTTCTCTAACAACCAAAGTCATTCTCTCTCTGAAAATACAGACTCCTACTCTCTCACTCTTTTCTCAAGCAGGTTGGGATGGGAAGGAAAAAGAGGTGCATTGAAAGAGATTGTAAGACGACACCACACAGTTTGCTAATTCTGTCTGGGACTCCAGAGAGGGAGGCATGGCCCCCTGTTGGCTGGCCATGGGCAGAACAGACAGGGGGCTCATTATACAGACTTGGGAACTGGACTCGCATTCTATTCAACTATGATGGAGCTATAGCCTGGCACTAGATCTGTTTCTGCTGTCTTGCCGTCTTATGGTTGTTTGGCATGACAAGGGCCATTGGGGTTGGCAAAACAGCACAAGCTGATATGGGACCAGGCTAGTAAAGCAAGGTTAAGTGCAACAGCAAGAAAACAGTACTTACTCATTCTAAACACACAGCAATATACAAATACACAGACTTCACAGTGAAATACCAGCAGACATGACAAATAACATTCTCTATTCAAAAGCTATTTTTTACTAGCATAACTACTCAAGAAAAGTCTGGGTGCATTACATACACAGTCACGTCCAACGGAGGAGAGACCAGATCTTGTCACATTTCCTGACTGATATTCCTGTAGTTGGAACACAAACCCTCTTTTCCTCTGAGACTGTTGCCTGTATGGTTGGATCAATGGAGCTCTGAGACTGTTGTCTGTATGGTTGGTTCAATGGAGCTCTGAGACTGTTGTCTGTCTGGTTGGTTCAATGGAGCTCTGAGACTGTTGTCTGTATGGTTGGTTCAATGGAGCTCTGAGACTGTTGTCTGTATGGTTGGTTCAATGGAGCTCTGAGACTGTCGTCTGTCTGGTTGGTTCAATAGAGCTCTGAGACTGTTGTCTGTATGGTTGGTTCAATGGAGCTCTGAGACTGTTGTCTGTCTGGTTGGTTCAATGGAGCTCTGAGACTGTTGTCTGTATGGTTGGTTCAATGGAGCTCTGAGACTGTTGTCTGTATGGTTAGTTCAATGGAGCTCTGAGACTGTTGTCTGTATGGTTGGTTCAATGGAGCTCTGAGACTGTTGTCTGTATGGTTGGTTCAATGGAGCTCTGAGACTGTTGTCTGTCTGGTTGGTTCAATGGAGCTCTGAGACTGTTGTCTGTATGTTTGGTTCAATGTAACTCTGAGACTGTTGTCTGTGTGGTTGGTTCAATGGAGCTCTGAGACTGTTGCTTGTATAGTTGGTTCAATGGAGCTCTGAGACTGTTACCTGTACGGTTGGTTCAATGGAGCTCTGAGACTGTTGTCTGTACGGTTGGTTCAATGGAGCTCTGAGACTGTTGCCTGTAGGGTTGGTTCAATGGAGCTCTGAGACTGTTGCCTGTAGGGTTGGTTCAATGGAGCTCTGAGACTTGGTGTAAGGTTGGTTCAATGGAGCTGTGAGACTGGGGTGTGGAGGGGAGGAATACAGAAGACTCACCCCACCCTTCACCACCAACAGCCACTCACTCAGGGAGGAAGCTATCCCTATCCTAGCCATGCAGAAGGTGTCTTCATTTGGAGAATGTTGAGATACGTTATAGAAACATTGAAGAGTTACACCATAGAGAGTGCCTTGATGTCTTCACCGGTCTCGATGGGCTGAGCTGAAGCTCTGGAGCAGTAGTTGGCAAGTCTAGAACCACCGGATCCAGCTACCTCACCAGTGTGAGTTCTACCATTGCCAAACACCGCCAGAGAGCTGCCTGGCCAATCCAGGCCTGTCCGTCCGAAAAGCGAACCAGTACCTCCGATGGATGGGACATGGATGGTTTAAGGTTGCGTCTAGCATTGTCTCTAAAACCACGGCTATTACAGGGGGAAGAAGGTACAGGCAATAATCAATCTGCTCCTATCTGCTGTCATGCAACATTCCACTCTGCTATTATATTTAATACATATTTTTGAGTTTAGGCAATAAAAACCCATGACTTTCATCTTCATCATTGCCAATGCTAAAAGGAATGGTTTCAGAGGGGATGGCATGCGAGACTCCCACACACTTGCAGTCAGCAGAAAATATTTTGAAAGTGGTCCATTGGTCTATTGAATTTTCTGTTGATCCATTCAGATAATGAGGCTCAGATTCCATTGTACTGAGAATAGAAAATGACCTACACAGGACAGGGGAGCAGGGAGAAGACAGATCAATCAAGTCAAAGTCCTACAATGGTCAATGCAGGAGACAAGACAAGGTAGTATTAGTACACAGTGAATGTTGAATTCCCCCCCAAAAAACGACGTCAATCTATCTTGTCCTATATTGGCACTACACATGATTGCTCAAAGCATATATACAGAAGCAAAAATGTGCTAGTGCCAAAATGGGCGAAGAAGAAAAGCAGAGGCGGAGACGTCCCAATGTAAGTCGATGCGGTTGTCGTGAGGGACGCACCAAAGCTCGATTGACCCACAAAGATCCCAAAGGCCCAAAGGTACCCAATCAAAGATCCATAGCAGTACTCATACCACCCGAAACAGAGACATCACATTCACCCCAAGCAGAAGAAGACAAGGGAGAGTTTAGTTAGCTCTAGGAATGGACGGGCGTCATCCAGTGGTTCTTTCTCTGCTCTGTTTATGGCCCTATGGTAATTCACTGATAGTGTGCTTTCACAGTGAATTCTACCAGTGCCATACACAGAACAGGAGTCATCATCACCCCAACACATATAAGAGAACCAGCCAGCCAGCCAGCCAGTCAGCCAGCCCTGTAAAGCCAAATTCTGCAGGAAACGAGAGACCACAGGAGAGAGAGAGGGAAGAAGAAGAACACTGAAGAGAGACAGAGAGAAAATGTGAGGAGGGAGGGAGACAGGTGAGAGGAGACTGTAGAAAGAGAGATGTAAACCGAGTGAGAGAAAGGTGGCAACATTCCAAAACTCAATGTTTTTCCCACCTGAATGGAGTGACGCAGCTTAGCCAAAGAAGCCCTGCTGCAGTGGATGGAATGGCGTTCGAGGAAATAAATGGATGGTCAGCATGCCTTGGAGATGTGAGACTGACCGTAAGTCCACTTCCTGGGATAGTAGACCGCCACGACTAATTCCTCCCCGCTAATCGCCCTGAGCTGCCATCTTTGGATTTCTGGGAAAGGCTGTGTGATATTGGCAATTCTGGCAATTGTGTGTGAGCAACAGAGCGAGTGATCACACAGTCACTACATTTAGTGCAGTGAAGAGGTAAATGTGTAATAATGTGTAATCCATTCATAACATAAATCTCACTGTTTCCGAGATGTTACTGCACACTTCATTCACTTGAGTTGTAAGTTTGAAAACAGGGCATTTCTTGTGCCAATCATTTGTTACAAAACCGGCATCTTTAGTTTGAATATTTTCAATTTAGCTGGAAGATATGCAGTACTTTTACACAACGTATGAAGAGGACTACGAGATTACCCCAGCCCTTTGGTAAAGATGCCAGATGGTCCTTGGCCAAAGCTAGTCATCTTGTAAATGTTGTAAAAGGCTGTTCAACATCAGTATTCACCCATCTTTATTAGATGTCTGGGATTTGTTTTGGGGTCTTAATATCCTTAGCATTAAAAAATATATATATTACGCTGTTATAACACATTGATATAACAAGGCATCATTATACAACCACAGGATACAGAAACACAAAACCAACTGGGCAAAAACCTGGCTGAATCAACATTGTTTCCATGTCAACCACAAAAAGTCAGGTGATGAAGTTGAATCAACATGGAATTTGGTATTTTTTTAACCCAACTTTTAACCTAAATCCAATGACATGGTAAATGTTTATGTTGATTTCACGTTGAATTCACGTTAGTTGACATCTCAACCAAATGTAAATCAAAACTAGACATTGAACTGATGACATCTGTGCCCAGTGGGAACGACCTTCAGAACGACTTATTACACCATCTTCACCTAATAACACCGCAAGTGAAAAAGATGGCACAACATAAAACTATTAATAAGGACACAGAATATGCCAGTCATCCTCTCACACTAACCACCATTCTAACCTTCCAAAGGGTGTCAATGGCCCAACATTCGGTTATCCAAATAGCATGGCAGTAGCACCAAACCCTGAAGTAACCTGAAGTCTTCCACCTGAATCTAGACGATTACCGTCTGCATGGAGACTCATTGAGAAAGAGCCCGTCTTAGAAGCATCCAACATTTACCTATAAGCCTTTTTCCCTCAAGTTTAAGGGTGGGTCATGCTCATTAAGCACAAAATGGAAGAAAATGTACTGGAAAAGGGAGGGACTACCTGGCACCACGTGCCCTAATGAACACGACCCTGGTTGTGACAGCAGTGGTCCTGAGGACCCTAATGAACACGACCCTTGGTTGCTAGGTGATCTCTTTACATCTACCTCTGTTCCCCTACTCTCTTCTGTCAGAGAAATGCTGATATCGTCCGGTATGACGCCCTCCAACTGACATCTTAATTGGCTATACTGGCCTGGCAGATAGATTACCCATTGATACATTGACACATTAGGGTCTTTGCACAGGCAGGCCAGAGAGAAGGCAAATGTATCATCCATAGAGGCTTACAGGCCTCTTTTAGGAACTGACTGTTCTGCCCAGCAGCTAAAATATTTCCATCATTTAATCTTCACAGATTAAACCAAAATTCAAAATAGAACAATATTGTGGATGACATCCACGGGAGCTGTTGTGCCCTGCCAAACTGCAACTGTTTTCATCAAGGTTGTTGTTGCACCAGCTTTTACACTAGAGACACATGGCTGCAATGGAAAGATCCGGAAAACAGACGATGTCCCTGACTCCCTAACATCCTGCGTTGCTGGATCGAATCCCCGACCTGACAAGGTAAAAATCTGTCGTTCTGCCCCTGAACAAGGCAGTTAACCCATTGTTCCCCGGGCGCCGAAGACGTGGATGTCGATTATGGCAGCCCCCCGCACCTCTCTGATTCAGAGGGGTTGGGTTAAATGCAGAAGACACATCTCAGTTGAATGCATTCAGTTGTACAACTGACTAGGTATCCCCCTTTCCCTTTCCATTGTGCCAAATAGGCCCTTATTTATAAATAGCCTACTGTTCTATGATACCAGCACACTTAAAACCTTTCCCTTGACTATAAAGCACAGACAAACAACATACATATTGCAGCGGTAATCGATTTATAAAGAGAAAACCTCCAGCATAATGTTATCATGCATAGATTCCTTTATAAGGCAATGAGCATAGTCCTTTATGGTGAGTGTGCCGCCAAGCTCAGGACGCTGCAGTGCCCTCTGTCCACAACAGAGACAACGGTATGTGTGTGTTGACAGCCAGTCAATGGGTCTCACGGTCACCCATGGGTTTCTGGGCTATGCAACACAGTCCCTGTTCGAAACAGAAAATGGCCGCCAGCCTGCCTTTGCACTAGGCGTTGCAGGGAAAGTGCAGCAGTTTGACATCATAACTGCAGTGTCCTCTATCCAATCCAAAGGCTATAGGCTATACACTCTTAGAAAAAACAGTTCCAAACGGGTTCTTCAGCTGTCCCCATAGGAAAACCCTTTTTGGTTCAAGTTAGAACCAAATTTGGTTCCAAGTAGAACCCACGCATAAAATAACCCCCATCAAACAAACCTATATTCCTCCATAGGACATAAACCAAGTTCTCCCTTACGAGTCATCTAGCCTGTCTATTTCTCATTTACAGCTTAATATTTCCCTACCATCTGTCTGTGAGTGTGATGTTCCATCCTAAACTCTGCTCCACCCCGATGGGCCCCACACTCAGCCATTAGCTCCCTCACCCTGGGCCCTGCAGTGGAGGAGAGCCCACATTGATTCCAGCTCTCAACCCATGTTCTAAGTGATTTCTCAGACACCCAAATGGCTCCCAGAGCAGGACTCCTGTTGCCATTTCCTGGAGAAATCAATAGCACTAAAAAGCCCAAGTTGAAAAAGCACTGCATCCAGTCAGATTGACCTGTCTTCAGTTCTTTCAGCTGATTAAAGAGCCTAATTTCTGTGTATCATTGGCCATTCATTCTAATTTAAAGAACCTGAGATTTACATACGGTAGCCCCCCCCCCCCCCCCCCCTTATTGCTTATCTAAAAGCCGTTTGAAATTCAGAAGATTCTATGAAAAAACAAACAGATTTGAAATGAAATATAGTATGGTAAACAAGTCATTCACAAAATGTTTTATGTGACTGAAGATGAGATTTCAATCATTTCAATAAGATGAGTTCAAATTTTGAAACAGAAAATAAATGACATTTTGGTTAGAGATTGAGTTTTCATTGATTTGAGACATGTTTAAACATAGACATTTTTAAACAAATAACAATTAAATTAGTAAACTGATCCACATGTATTATGTAGCCTAGGCCTATCTATGAATTGAGCTATTTTGAGTACAGAAACAAAACAATCCTTAGCCTACTCAGTACTCACTGCCAACTAAAGGTGCTGTGTGTTGCGTGCCCGTCTCTACCATGGTGTATTCTGGACACCCATCGTTCATTTAACCCCAATGACAGTTGCAAAGCCTTTTCGTCTAATCGCATTTGTCTGATTACGGAGTCTGCAAGTCCTCCAACTTCGGTTATTTTAGGAGAGATTTGACGCGATGTTGCTATGGTCTCTCTCTGAGGTCACGATAGGGTTGACGAAATAGTTGACAAAAAACAAGACTGGAAAAATGGGAAATAAAATCTGAATTAATAATATATATATATAAATGTGCAGCATGATATGGCACATAAATAAAACAAACGAAATTGTAAATAATTTAATTTTAAGATCATCATATTGTAGCCTAGATATATGGGGGATTTCGTTATATTTTTCCATTTACAAATGATTGTAGCCGAAATACAATTCCAGAAATATTCTACACTATTCTACACTACAGTTAGACTAAATGAAATACAAACATATGAAACTAGTCCATTTCCTTTGCAAAACGTGTAAACTACTGTATAAACAGGTGTAATGGCTCAAAATACACTAATTAGCCTACACCTGCTCTAATTTCACCCCTAGCCTGTGGCATGATGCAAATAATTTCCGTAAAACATTTTTTAAGAACGATATTTCTCATTACGATGTAATAGCTAGGCTACAAACTTCCAGTAAAATATTGTTCGAAATGTTTTATTGTAACAAAATAATAAAATTAAATGTTAGGCTACACATGGTTTATATATTTTACTGAATGTATTTTCTAGTCTAGCCTAATTTATAAGCTAATAATTGTTCTAGTTTGCTGAAGCATGTCCGAATTGCTTTATCTTGGAATAGGCTAACGGATTACAGAAATGTAATTTTGCCAGATGAAATGTCTCTCCAACAAAATAAAGACATTTTTTAAAGGAAAATACAGTCATTAAAAAAGTTTTTGAGGACCGATGGTCTACCAAATCGAATTATTAGCCTATATAAAACTATTCTCAAAAAAGAATCAGCCTACCTGTTCTCGATGCGCGACGAAATGTGCATTAGCAAATCGAATAAAAAATTAACCTAACCTAAGACTAGACTTATTCTAAAAGCTGGGGGGAAAATAAACACTTAATTGAGGTCCCCTTTACTTTTTTTTCAGAGCTCACCACTTTGAGCAAAACATATTCAAATCAACATTTGACTAGCCAACGCTTTTTAAAACATAAAGCTATTTGCTCGCCCCATTTTGACAAAATAAAACGTCGTTCGAAGCTCCCTAGACCTCAGCAAAACTGTAGAATTACAATGAAACAAAGAAATCCAAGCGGCGTCGTTAACTTCCTGAGTATCAAATGTCAATTCCAACCCCGTTCCCCCCATACGATTCGCCTCTCTTTCCCAACCTTTCTTTTACCTGCGAGAGAGGCTCAATCCGCGGCGTTTTGTCGACTCCAGGTGCGCTAGTCTCCTGTTGCCTCGTTTACTGCCTTCTATCCTGCCGCATGCTGCAAAGGCTCTACTTCTGCCCACAAGCCGTTGCTCCTTGTTTGGGCTGTGAGAGCAAGGATTTGCCAATGGAAAGATAATTAGTTTGTAAGCATCTTACTATCGTACCAAAGGAATAATCCAAACCCGCCTCTGTCTCTCGTATTCTGCGATGTCACTGGCTCAAGTGCTTTTTTTTCTTTTAAGGTGGAGCTCGCGGGAGGCAAGGCAACATTAAAAGTGCTTCGATTTTGGCTGGAGGACTATTGCAGCCTGAGCAGATGAGGATTGGTTGCTCCCTGGATTAAATTATTTAATGGAGAATCATTTGGTCCAGCCCCTCTTTAGCCTATTGCTTGATTTAACAAGAGGCTCTCTGTGATTCTGTATCTATGTTGCTCTGATGGTTTTGGGACTACATTGGAGAGAGACCTACGTTTTAACCATTAGGGATAATAATTTTCTATTTTAATGCCTTTTAATTAAGTCTTTTGACCTCACATACACTCACATACACATATTACAAATTAAATAGAAGTTATCCGAAATTCGTTCAGCAAAATCCTGCTGTGGGTCATTTTACTATTGTTTTATGGGGGACAATGATACAACATGATACATGTTATATAACATCTAAACATAATAGTAAGTACTTTTTTGCAACGGACATGTACGCAAAACAGTCCTGGTTGTGTCTGTCTGGATAAAGTTCGACAGGTGTTTACCTGCGGTGCCCAGCAGACAAAAGAGGCTCTGTCTAGGGTGGAAAGGAAAGGGAAAGGGGGAGGGGGGGAGTATAACGGATCGACGGACTTGCCCTGTATTGAATTGTATTTAAAAAAAAAAAAAAAACTTTTAGAAAGGGCTATTTGATATTACCTCTGATGATTACAATTAGCTATTTATGGATGTAGGGCAGGCACAGCCCATCCAATTGCCATTGCGAATTTCACGCAGCCTTTTTTATTTGTTATACCGACAATCTCTACATATGGTACAATACATAAACTAAATGAATATAAATAGTTAGTGCACTACTTTTTAGCTTCCCACAACATCAGGCATTGCATTTTATACTTTTTATTTTAATTTAATCATATGATTTTTCTAATTGTAGAATAGGTCTAGCTATGCTGCATTTTCTGATATTAAGCCATAGGCCTGTGATACAGAGAAAATGGCTGCATCTTCCCAGCCCCCACTCAAGGATTAGGTTTAGTCGGCTGGAATACTGTTGAGCCTGCAGTTCTTGGGTTAAATTGATGTAGGAGGATCAAATGACCGCGTCCAGGTGGCCAATAATTATCAAGAAGAACTAAAAAGCAGCATTTCATATGAACAAGCTGCCACAATGCGGTATACGTCTGTCCCTATTACCCATCATGTTAAGGCTGACAATAGGCTTACACAATTTCAGTCTACCAATATGTGTATTGTAATTTACCAAACAGTTGAGATAATTGCCAAATAAATCATCATGCGCTTGTTGGATGCATGTAAGACTAAAGTGAATGAAATGTTGCCAATTGTCCGCCGACGACATCCCCTTTCTGCTGTACTACTATTTCAGCACAATCATGATCTTATACAACCTGAAGAGTGAGGACCATGACGTGCAGAGAGTCCAAGCAGTTGACAGTCAACTCTTCGGCGAAGACGTCACTCGATTCGTCCATAACGCATCGTCCATAACGCACAAACCCGTGAACCGATAGCCAGGCCGTGCGGTTTTACGCAGCTGAGCGCCTCACCACTAGGCCAAGGTCGCTCTACTAAGCTAAACTAGGTTTGGCATTCTTGAGCTTTGGATGTCTAATATATGCAGGTGAATTCTACCCATACTCCTCTCTGAGAGCTAACCAGAGTCCATTCACCTGCTGTTGATAATTGGACAGATATCGCAGTGGGAAAAAACGACCTAATATTTTGGAGTAATCCAAACGGCTTTAGTAGCCCTATATGTCCGATCTGGTTACCTCCCTTTCAAAAATAATAGCGACAGTGAAATCTATCCTTGGTAACACACTGTCGTAGTAGTCAGCGGTGAACCTGAGCGCGGCCTAAACCTCTCCAAGTCGCATACTTGGTTTCCACCTGGAAAAGTGGAAATTCGAGCTGCGAATCATCTGTGCACGAAGCACAATATAGAAGAAAGAGTAGCCCAATAAATATTTAAAATTCTAATTTCGCTCTGCCCCACTGTGCCATGCCATTCCAGATTACGTTTTGGGTTCAGCCTACTCTTCCACCTGCCAGGAAAGGTATCGGATGTACCGCTGCTCGTGTGGCATGGCGTCTCCTTTTCAGGGTTTAGGCTATGCGATAGCGGCCAACTGAATAAATAATGCGGGCCCTCAACATGTACACTTGTTAATGATGGACATCCGTTTTTTGATGATCATTCGAGATCTGAAGTTGATTCCTCGAGCAAATTGGTGTTACAGTCTGCACTTTGTTCATCTCCCATTCACCTTTAGGGACAAGTGATGTGAAATATGCATACTTTTCCGATCACATATTCTCCTTGGTAGACCTTCAGTAATAAGAATAATCAAATAAATAACTTTATCCTGTAGAATAGTAGGCTTATATGACTTTTGGCAAAGTCAAAGGCAACCCACTGGGCACAGACTTCCATTCAAAGTCTATTCCACTGGCCCAACGCTGTAACCACTAGGCTAACTGCTGCCTATAAGCCTAGGATGCCACTTTTCCAACAAGTCAGTTAGTCAAGTTTCTGCCCTGCTAGAATTGCCCCGGTCAACTGTAAGTGTTGTTATTGTGAAGTGGAAAGTCTAGGAGCAACATTGGCTCAGCCACAAAGGGGTAGGCCACACAAGTTCACAGAACAGGACCTCGGTGTGCTGAAGCGTGTAGCATGTAAAACTAGTCTGTCCTCGGTTGCAACACTCACTACCGAGTTCCAAACTGCCTCTGGAAGCAACATCAGCACAACTGTTCATCGGGAGCTTCATGAAATGGGTTTCCATGGCCGAGCAGCCACACACAAGCCTAAGATCACCGTGCGCAATGCCAAGCATCGACTGGAGTGGTGTAAAGGTCGTCACCATTGGACTCTGGAGCAGTGGAAACGTGTTCTCTGGAGTGATGAATCATACTTCACTATCTGGAAGTGTGATAGACAAATCTGTGTTTGGCGATGCCAGGAGAACGCTACCTGTCCGAATGCATGGTGCCAACTGTAAAGTTTGGTAGAGGATAAATAATGGTCTGGGGCTGTTTTTCATGGTTCGGGCTAGGCCCCTTAGTTCCAGTGAAGGGAAATCTTAATGTGACAGCATATTGTGACATTCTATATGATTCTGTGCTTCCAACTTTGTGGCAACAGTTTGGGGAAGGCCCAAAGCAAGGTCCATACAGAAATAGTTTGTCGAGATCGGTGTGGAAGAACTTGACTGGCCTGCACAGAGTCCTGACCTCAACCCCATTGAAATTGTTTGGGATGAATTGGAACGCTGACTGAAGGCCAGGTCTTATCGCCCAACATCAGTGCCCAACCTTGCTAATGCTCTTGTGGCTGAATGGAAGCATGTCCCCGCAGCAATATTCCTACATCTAGTGGAAAGCTTTTAGTCACGTAGTGTACGTGAAATTGCACATTGATAGAAATAACACTATCCTAGATGATAAAAATAAATAGTCTGATTTATTATGTTGTCCCTCTACATTCTGATTCGCTATCATTTAATTTGTTTTATCTGATCACACTATTCTTTGCATTTTCCCGAGCCTATCATACAAAATGTATATAGCCTATAGACTAAAGGCATAATATCATGCGCAGTATGACACATAATCATTTGGAAAATCCCAAAAATTTGTTAGGGGTAGGATACATATTTTCTTTATATCACAGTGCATATTTTGTTTCATGTTGATATGATACAATGCCAGAATGTGTGCATAAATAAATGTCCAGAAAGTTTGAATACTTTTCTTAAATGAAAACGTATACATCCTCGACCTGAATTATATATTCTTAACACATGTAAGAATATGCTTATTGGATGAAATATGTTTGTTCCAAAAAATTCATTTGCTAGATATTTCTGTCTGATTTCGAACGCAAATCTGGTGCTGCTAATCCACCCTTGTGTAGCGGATTACGACGCATTAATCTTTCTGGGATGGAAAGGACACCGCACAACGCCATTTACCCTAAAAATATCAACCAGTAGGCAAAGATGTCCATACATTGGTTTTAGGTTAGATAGTCTATAATATATTGATATGTTTAGAAGGCTGGATATTTGGTGCAGGCTATGGCTACATGCAATTGTTAATAAATACAATGAAATAGGCTACACCAAATTCATTACATTATATACAATTTAAATATTCATTTAAAATGATAGCCCATATTTAATATGATAGGCTACTCTGTAGGGTCCATTTCTCACACGATGCAATCATTGAAATAATATCAAATTAGAATAATAGAGTCTCCATATACAACTACGGGGGAATCATTGTCAATATACATTTAGAATATATATAGGCAATATTTATATATATATTAGCAACATATATATATATATATTTTCCAATGTAAAGAACGTCACGCTGCTTGCTTACAGAGTACCACTTCCTTCTGACCATACTAGTGGGTATAATGTTTTGTATTTTTTTCCTGAATCGAAAATGATGGTGATGATGCAATATTGCTGCAGAATATTGCACTACCATTGGGCATCAGCGGCACTGTTATCCATAAACGTTCCCTCTTGAGAGTCTCTGATCATGTGAATAACATACAGCACACTTGAAGGAAAACTCGACATCAAAGCATGAGGACTTCATCAACACCAATAGTGTTTTAGATATTATTTCAATTTTCCATCCAAGTAGTCTTTAGTTAAAAAAAAAAATATATAGCTTGAGGTTGTAAATTGTGTGTGTGTGTGTGTGTGTGTGTGTGTGTGTGTGTGTGTGTGTGTGTGTGTGTGTGTGTGTATACCTGTATATGTGGACTGGGAGGCCTTTTTAATCAGTAGGTCATCCATTAATAAAGACCTGGGATCAATGTTCAGTAGGCCCCCACTGTGCCCCTGAAACTGAGCTGGAAACCTGAGAGAGTCTGCTGCCTGCCTGCCACCCAGCCCCAGCCAGAGAAACCCTGCCATGTTGCATGGTGTTACATTCCCCCATGGGGATGTCATTTCATCCACCTGGGACCGGCACCCAGTCTCCTGACTGCCAGGCTCAGATGAGAGGGGAAAGCCGTCTTGTAGTTGTACCTTCATCACTAGTAGGCCTAGGCTTAGAGTTAACTCGTTTCTAGCCTCAATAGCCTGGGGCGGAGGTTATACTTAAACATACATGTATTTGAAGCCAGGTCTGGTGTGAAATGGTGTTTGGGTGAATACCATTTCAATTATATTAAATGGAAATGGACATAGATGGAGTAGCGTGAACTGAACTGTTGTTTTTAATTAAAATCGTCAAAAAGGAACAAAAATAGCTTCTTAGTAAATATTTTTTTTATTTTACCTTTATTTAACTAGGCAAGTCAGTAATGAACAAATTCTTATTTTCAATGATGGCCTAGGAACAGTGGGTTAACTGAAATAGCAATTTCTCAAGCAAGAACTTTGCTAGGACTGTGGAAGGGGTCTGAGTGGGGAGGGGAAAATCAAAATGTAGCTGTTATTGGCAGATGTTTGGAACTCTCTTTCTTATTGGTCTATTAACTAATTTAACCGCATGGTGATGTCACCATTGAAGGCCAAAATTCCATCCCACCAAAACTGGCTGAAAGTTCAAGTAGTCTTTTCAAACAGCTACAATTTCACAGTATTATTCCAACCTCAGTGTGGAAATACATAAAACACTGGAAAATCACCCGTTTGACTGCACTGGGCCTTTAACCATCAGTGGGGGACATGCTAAACTGACCCAAAATCAGCCTCTATGGGCAACTTCATCCTACTCCGTTATAAACAGAGAGGAGAGAGCATTTGGGCGGTGACCATACCTCAATCCCACTGCGGCATTCTGGGACAGCAGGATTCTGACTCCACACCCTTGTACCAGCATCCTGCATTAAGCTCACAGAGAGCCCCACCCCTAAGCAGTGCAGCAGGAGATGCGTGCATTGTGCACGTTGTTTACAGAATTAGATTTCTCCCAATCTCAAAATGTTTCTGCAGGTTTCATTCAGTTTGGATGGTTTTAGATTGACACAGTGTGTTAGGCAATGACATTCTGTAACATTGTACCATATTTACAGAGTTTTTATTTTATTTAACATTTAAATATACAGTTTAGTCTCACTGACATCAAATCTATTTCACAAGAGAGATCTGTTAGAGATGACAGCAGTCACTGATGACAGTCAGTAGCTCAAAACATACACACTGATGACTGTCAGTAGCTCAAAACATACACACTGATGACTGTCAGTAACTCAAAACATACACACTGATGACTGTCAGTAACTCAAAACATACACACTGATGATTGTCAGTAACTCAAAACATACACACTGATGACTGTCAGTAACTCAAAACATACACACTGATGACTGTCAGTAACTCAAAACATACACACTGATGATTGTCAGTAACTCAAAACATACACACTGATGACTGTCAGTAACTCAAAACATACACACTGATGACTGTCAGTAACTCTTGGGTAAAACACAGTATTGACAAAGGAAGGCCGCTGTCCTGCAGTCCTTGCCAGTGAGTATCTTTACTCTCAGTATTCAGCTAATGGGTCCACAGGTCATGAGGACATCATTCACCAACTAGCCTACAGTAGTCGAACCAATAGCAGTCCGCTGTGGAGCCTGGGGGAATTGGGATGGTTTATAATAGCGCCAGAGGCACAGCCCACGGGTCACCTGACCAAACGGGCTCTGCCTCGTCCTATCAGAAGGTCAGTATGAGGTTGTGCATTACGTCATGCAGCCAGGCCCGGGTGGCGCAGCCCTTTTGACCAACGCACTGCGGATAAAGCAGCAGCTCTAAATATTTCATTGAGGAGCTCGGGTTTCTGGACTCTTGGAGGTCAGGCCTGTGGAAAGAAGCCTCTTCCTCCGCCCATCCTCCACGGCTACAGGGAGAAGGCAGGAGGGTGGGGGGGGGGTGGGGGGGGGGGGGGGGGGGGGGAGTGGTGTGAGGCTGGTGTTCTTCCTCTCTGTGTAGGCTGTGGCCCAGTACTGCGTGTTTCAAATCCCACCTCTGAAGACCAAAGTGCTTGTGACTTTGAGCGACGACCAGAGGCAAATCTTGCTCATTTGTCCGTTTAAAAAGTTCCCCCACAAGAATATTAGGTTCATGGCTCCCGTTAGCAACAATTAAATCAACCGACAACTGAAGTCGACAGTAGAACAGTGGTGGTCCTGTATAACTCATGTCTGTGTTGGGGCCTATTGGCAGTAACACATGTCCATCACTGACATTCCTCCCAGTGTCCATGTCCCTTTAGGGGAGAGCCCTGGACAGGCTGGGGCTTGTCCCTTTAGGGGAGAGCCCTGGACAGGCTGGGGCTTGTCCCTTTAGGGGAGAGCCCTGGACAGGCTGGGGCTTGTCCCTTTAGGGGAGAGCCTTGGACAGGCTGGGGCTTGTCCCTTTAGGGGAGAGCCCTGGACAGGCTGGGGCTTGTCCCTTTAGGGGAGAGCCCTGGACAGGCTGGGGCTTGTCCCTTTAGGGGAGAGCCTTGGACAAGCTGGGGCTTGTCCCTTTAGGGGAGAGCCTTGGACAGGCTGGGGCTTGTCCCTTTAGGGGAGAGCCCTGGATAGGCTGGGGCTCGTGGGCTACGACAGGCTGGGGCTCGTGGGCTACGACAGGCTGGGGCTCGTGGGCTACGACAGGCTGGGGCTCGTGGGCTACGACAGGCTGGGGCTCGTGGGCTACGACAGGCTGGGGCTCGTGGGCTACGACAGGCTGGGGCTCGTGGGCTACGACAGGCTGGGGCTCGTGGGCTAGGACAGGCTGGGGCTTGTGGGCTAGGACAGGCTGGGGCTTGTGGGCTACGACAGGGGGCATGTTCACAGAGGGAGAACAATGGCAGGGGTGAGGGAATTTAGAGGTTTAAAGAGGGAGACAACAATAGAGAATAGAGAAAAATAGGGTGAGAGAGAGTGAGGGAGTGAAACTGAGGTAGAGTCAGTGAGTGAAACGGAGGTAGCGAGAGAGAGAGGGAGTGAAACAGCGAGGTAGAGAGTGAGTGAAACAGGGAGGTAGAGAGTGAGTGAAACAGGGAGGTAGCGAGAGAGGTAGAGAGAGTGAGGGAATAAAACAGCAATTTAGCGAGAGAGTTTTGTTTTCCCTGTTTTGCCTTTTGTACTTTAACTACTTGCACATCATTACA
This sequence comes from Salvelinus fontinalis, assembly GCF_029448725.1. Classification (NCBI taxonomy): domain Eukaryota; kingdom Metazoa; phylum Chordata; class Actinopteri; order Salmoniformes; family Salmonidae; genus Salvelinus; species Salvelinus fontinalis. The sequence goes on along the minus strand of NW_026600857.1, from coordinate 81,751 downwards.
ACACTGTATACAGACATATGAACCTTTGTAAGTGTAATGTTTACTGTTCATTTGTTATTGTTTATTTCACTTATGTTTATGTTTCACTTGCTTTGGCAATGTAAACAAACATTTCCCATGCCAATAAAGCCCTTAAATTGAATTGAAATTTAATTGAGAGAAAGGGACAGAGTGAAGGAGGAAGTGAGGGAGGCACAGAGAGAAATATAGGGAGATCTACCTTCAGATCCCTGTGAGTTCTAGGGGCTCCATCCTCCCTAAAAAAAACTAACAGTGAGAAGGAAATGACATGACACATTTTAATTCTGCTCCTCAGGACTCCAGTGTTCACATGAAAGCAGACAGAGATAGATTACAGATTTCTATGTGAGTTTATATTTTTGGGTGGAGGAGATTAATAATGCTTTATAACGTAGAGTTTAGGTACAGCAGTGATAAGGAAAGCAAATGTGTAGCAGCGCCATCATCTGGGCTAATGTGGAACTGCAGGATCTTTGGGGATCAAGTGGCATCATGGCAGCTACAAACTACCCATCCCTTCACAGTAATGTGCCTACCCCAACCATAGTGTGGTGGCTCAGATAGTTATTTTCACAATGGTGGCCGTGTAACCAGTTCACCACAGTACAGCTTGGCTCAGTACTGGTATATCAAGGTTCATCCAACTCCCATGCCCAGCATGAACTCTTTGTTAGCCCCTAGCAGAGACACTCTATGATGGTTGCTTGATCGTTCTGAAAGGATCTGGTTTCTGTAAGCATTAAAAGGCTGAAACTCCCTAGCCCTCATGAGAGTTTCTGCCATGTTGCTTACACTGATCCAGTTCTTTCCTATCCATCTTCCAAGGTCCACCAATAGCTGTCTGGTTATCCACACTCCAAACTGGTACATATTGAATAATGATAAGCTCAAGCTTTCTGCTCATTTATTCAACTATCAACTTGTGAAATGCAAAGATTGTTGGTTGCAGTCATGAACAGGTTTCAGCCACCTAGGCCTGGCATACTAGCCTGAATCTCAGGATTCGCTGCACCCTGGCTGTTCATGTGGATGTTGGAACAGTGGTCCACATTGTTCGGAGAGTGACACAAGTACGTTGTGGGAGAGTGGACTGTAGTGAGAGGCTGCCATCTATCGGTAATAAACAGTATGACAACCATTAAAGATGTAAGGCGGGGCTCTAACTCTGGTTCATTACAGTTAGGGCTCTAACTCTGGTTCATTACAGTTAGGGCTCTAACTCTGGTTCATTACAGTTAGGGCTCTAACTCTGGTTCATTACAGTTAGGGCTCTAACTCTGGTTCATTACAGTTAGGGCTCTAACTCTGGTTCATTACAGTTAGGGCTCTAACTCTGGTTCATTACAGTTAGGGCTCTAACTCTGGTTCATTACAGTTAGGGCTCTAACTCTGGTTCATTACAGTTAGGGCTCTAACTCTGGTTCATTACAGTTAGGGCTCTAACTCTGGTTCATTACAGTTAGGGCTCTAACTCTGGTTCATTACAGTTAGGGCTCTAACTCTGGTTCATTACAGTTAGGGCTCTAACTCTGGTTCATTACAGTTAGGGCTCTAACTCTGGTTCATTACAGTTAGGGCTCTAACTCTGGTTCATTACAGTTATCTAAAAACTCTACTTTGAGTCAAGGCAGATCAACTCAATAACCGTTCATAAAGGGACTAATAATTCTAAATTTATCTTTANTTGTAGATAGTGTTAATGTGCATACATATACACAGTTCACTACACTATGAGGGGGAAAAACTACTAGTATACACAAAAACATCTACCCTGGGAACAGAGTGTTATAAATACTGAGCTAGATGAGGAAAATCCCCAAACTGAAACAGACAGTTTATACACAGTTAATGTTTATTTAAAAAAAAGAACTTACAGTTTATTTATACACAACTATTTATGAGGTTATAATCCTGTAGATAGAGAGCAGTGGAGGCTGCCGGGAGGAGATATAGGAGGATGGGCTCATTGTAATGGATGGAATGTTATAAATGGAACGGAGTTGTGGTTTCCATATGTTTGATACTGTTCCATTGATTCCATTCCAGCCATTACAATGAGCCCATCCTCCTTAAGCTCCTCCCAGCAGCCTCCTCTGATAGAGAGCGTCTGTCTTGTGACAAGCATGCCCACTTCACAATGCAGAGTAAACGGAGAGGAGAAAATGTAGAAGAGAGAGGGGATGAGGGAGGAAGAGGACTGAAATTCACGTAAGACCAAGGACAGATTTTAAAAAATGAAAACACCCTTGACTTTCAAGTAGTAGACAGGTACCAAATACAGTTCCGATAATGTTTTTTGTTAAGCATTTGTCCATGCCGTGTGCCCAATGTCCCCTGTAGTGAAAGCAGTAGGACTGTCTGGGTGTGGTGCGTTCCACTCTGGAGAAGCACAAAGACAGAACGCGAGGTGCACATGATGAATCGAGCCCCTCCACACCAGATGCATGCAAGACAAGTGCATGGGAGAGGTACAGTACAGTCAACACAGGGGTCAGGGGTGACGCCACGAAACAGGACTAGGTGGGGGGCGCCGATGGTGCAGATGGAAGCCAGGCCTCTACTTTCCCCTCTAATGTAATAGTCTGGACAGAAGCCACCAGCTGAGTCCCTCAGTACTGACTTCACTATGCACAAAGTGTGGTTGTGTGTGTGTGTGTGGGGTACCACTATCTCTTAGTAACACTAACCTTACTACAGTAATTGGTTTGGCCCCCTCCCACCCTCGATATTACTTGGAACAGGTTGACTTGGGTCAGTGTTGATAGTGTGTTGGGGGAAATTAGATCTCACATTGGGTCAGTGTTGATAGTGTGTTGGGGGAAATTAGATCTCACATTGGTACACCTATGGTCTAATGTATTTAAGAGAGCGAGGGGCTAAAAATCTAATCAAGTAGAAAAACTTTCACAATCTTTTCAAAAATAATTTCGAATCAAAGTTGCAATAGAAGCACACATGTTTATTGGAGATTTTTGGATTGTAGGAGTCATTGAGTCTTCGACTTGGGAATTAAAAACAAACAGAAAAACAAAGGTTATAAATAGTCCTCTCATCATTGAATTAGTTTGGGGGGAATAAAAAGGAGTGAAGGAAAACAAAATATTTACCATGGCAACAGACCACAGCTGAGTACATGTCGTCTTTGGATCGCCCCGTTTGTGGGAACATCGACACTTCTGCTTGAAAACCAAAACCATAGTTATAACAAGGACAACACAAGAGCACTCTCTTTAAAAATACCGAAATATCACATTTGCTCCTCTATGCAAGTGTCCAAAACACAAAATGGCCTCCATTGCCCTTTTCCACTTATTCTGGTTCTGATTTATTTTTCTTTCTTTTTCACTTTAGTACAATACTGCATAAATGTGAAAAAAAGAAAAAAAAAACATTAAATCCAAACTGAATACTTAAAATAGAAAGAAAATTCAAGTTCTAATTCTCTTCAGCATGACACAATTTGGCTGTAGCCTAAGTACATACACCTTTGTTTTAACAGCGGTGCCCGTAAATGATTTGATTAAAACGAGAAAGAAAAGCGAAGGTTTCAATATAGAGTGAATAAATATAGGCAGCTCAGGAAACGGCAGAAGCCAATTGCAAGGTACTCTGCTGCGTATCCTTGTGACATCATTCTGTTTTTGCAGGCTCCATTTGGCCTGTGAGGAAACATGGGAACCCCAAACCCACTTTCCTGTCTTATACCAGGCAATGGATTGGAACCCAATCCATATTTGACCATCTTAATCCAGGAGCCTTGAACAGTCAAACTTTTAGGGAACACTGAAATTAAAACCGTGGTCTCCCATCCAAGCTCTATCCCAATGTGGCCTTGATCACACTGTGCAGTGTCTGATACTTTCATCGGGCCCAATGCTTTTGTTTTGCACAGACTATCATACATTCAGTCTAGTTTCTCCACCAGTCAATTCATTGCCATTGTCTGATATCACTCTCACGTTGATCTGTACATCTCTGAAGGGGACCAGCAGGTATAGATCTATGGAATATCTGATGTAAACCCTACAATGGACATTACCTTCAAACTTAAAATCAGCTATTGTTGTTTTACTTATCAGACAATTGCCTGAAACAAGCTAACTCTGTAATATACCCATATATGTCTTTAGTTGAAGACACCGCCCAGTAAACTAACTATCGCTACATCAAGTCAAAAACACATATCATAGTTTAGCGCGAGCAATAGGCTAAGTTGGTCATTTCAACAATGTTAGCAAAAAAAAGACCTGCAGATATCCCCCCTGCATTTCCCCCCATCTAAGAGTGAAGGGTAACCCAGGTAAATCACTAAGCCTTGTACACAACGCAACTCAATACTTCAGACAGTAGCCACACAAGCAGTACTACTTTAGTTGAGCCTTACACTAGCCTAGCGCAATACAGACCAACACAACGTCACTTCTGGATCATGCCCAAACTGTACAGAATGATGTCCCCCCCGCCCCAAAAAAATCCTGTCTTTGCCACCAAAATAAACAAATCAACAAGGTCCAAATCATCTAGGAGGGAGGAGTTTGTAGGAAATAAAACCTTGTGCTTTTCTTTTTTGTTACAAAAATGCTTCTTGCGATTTTTTCTACGCTCCTTTAACTTTTTTTTTACAAAAACAGAGCGGAGGAGAATTTGTTGGGCGTCTGTGCTGTGGCCGGTGAGGTAAGGTCGGCCACTTCTACCTCACTTTCCAACACATCAGCGTCCAATCCCTCATTCTGGGCATTATTCACCCCCAAAACTTCAGTGGATACATAATACCTATGGCGTTCCAGGAAGTGATGTACTTTTCTAAAGGGGTACAGGTAGTCTGACAGCCACACCAGCTCGGACAGGCTCAGAGAGATGTAAGCGCTTTGATTGACGCGCTGGCTGGGTTCATAAGGCTCTAATGAGAAAGGTGAAGTATCACTGTACAAGCTAGGTGCTGCACACACACACCATAGGCAGCTCCTAACCCCAGCCAAATGAAAAGCACAAATGACAAATGAACACTAGAAAAACATTGGTGAAAGAAAATAGATATTGAAGCTGCAATTCCCCTCTTACATATTACTTTAAAATACCCAATCACCTGTCTAGCAGGACAAGTCGACAGCCAACGCCGGCAGGGTGATGTATCCAATTCAAATCCAACTTTACCATTCAAACAAAAATCAGATCCAGACAGGTACGAATTCGGCTGAAGACCTGGACCTGAATTGCCATGACCATGAATATGACCTAACTCTCTAGTTCCTCTTCTTCAACACATTCATGAGATAAAGAGAAGGGAAATCCCCCGGTGCCCACCTCCCATTCAGCCCAGCCCATAGAGCTAGTCTCTATTTTGTCCGGTCGTTGGTGCAGTGAGGGTAAGGCCGAAGGTCACCGGGTCAAAGGGGACATTCCAACTACCGGTGGAATGTGGGGACTGCTACCGCTAAGTCCAACGCACCTTTACAGGGATTGAAGGAGGAGAAAGCGACTGGGACATGGCAAAAACACAAAGCGGGTGGTGTGTGATATACGCCGAGGCTTGATATCCACAAAAATCCTTGTTTTAGCAATAATAATAATAATAATTATAATAATAATAAAAAAATCAATTTATATGAATATGATGTCTGCTTTCTCATGGTTAGGAAATCATACAGTCTGTGGTTTTAAAGGGGAGTTGTCTCCCATCACTACAACTCCATATCCTGGGCTTCGTCTTCAGAGAAATCCGACATGGAGCTTTCCGATGAGGAATCGCCCTGGCCCTCCTCCTGCTCCTTGAGAGCCTCCTCTGTTGCATATTTCTGGATGTACTCTGTGGAGAGCAAGGCAGCAGGGTCAGTAAGACTCAACCTCGTTGGCTAAGAGCTCCGAGCCAGGGAGCAGACAGGCGCTTTAAAACAGGGAACAAAGCAACAGCCAGAAGTGACAGACAAGACACACACACACTTTGCTATATCAAATCTGAACAAAGGGTAGACTATGGCTTAAGGCAGGGGTATCTACTTCACATGATCAAATAGTAATAAAATAAAAAATGCACACAGAAAAAAAATGTAGCTGCTGTATGTCAAAGTATATTATTGACCAACAGTATTAATTTCATTAGTGAGCCTCCTGATTCTACATGGACCCATTACGCAACGTTTGAAAGAACATCTGCACTTCTGAATTCCCTTGAGACAGACAACACTGAGAAAGCAAGGCGTAGGGAGAGAAGCGTACCTTTGATTTTCTGTTTGTACTCCTCTGGTCGGTGGAGGTACATGGCGGCCGCGTCTCCGTTCAGCGGGTCGATGGGGTTGGGGTATGCCAGCAGCTGAGGCAGGAACGACTCAAAGATATTGGTGAGATCTGTGGAAGTGGACGAGAGAGGCAGAGAGAGACAGAGAACAGAATGTTATTGATAAAACAGGGCACAATGAACATACATATGACTTTGATAAAATATTGACTCTTACAATTAAAGCATTCTTTTTAAAAAAAAACATCCTTTCTGACATAACTGGATAGGTGATAGTTATGTAATAGAACCCTTGCTTACACCTATCCAATCATTTTAGGATTGGGCCTCTATGTAAGAATAAAATAAAAATCCTGCCGGAGGAAGGACCTTCCACTAGACATACGGTTGCAGGACTTGCTTTGTCTCTGCAAGAAAATTAGCACTCAACGGAAAATGGGCAATGCTGCAGATGTCTACTGGGTGCAATGATTTATATATACACACTAGATTACCCCTAGGGGGTGCTGTTTTGAAGCCACCACACCTCCATCTTGGAACTCCACCACCATTGGAAGTTATAGAAATGCATGTATTAACGTCTACATTTGTTTTTACCACGTTTACTCTATTACAGACTTTTAATTATATTATGGAAGCTAAACATAATAAAAAATATATTTTTTCCCTTAAAGTAAATATATTTTTTAGATTATTAATATTAATTGTCCCCACGACAACAACAAAATACTTAAATACATGTCATCTTGTCCTTGAAACATTTAATTGAAATACTGTAGAATTCCACTCATTCTTATGGAGGACTGCTCCTACTGGGGAGTGCCAGTATGGCCGACCGGTGGCTTCAAAACCTCTCAACGGTCAATACACAGCATCAGCAATCCAGGGTTTATATACATTGACTGGGTGTCACTATTGGTCAAGTACAAATATGACGAGAAAATACATTACCGGGTAAAACTGTAGACTGACTGTAACCCAGTGTTTTAGACATCAAATCAAGTGTTTGTTCCCTACCCACAATCAGGACCCAGGCCTAGAGTAGACAATGCTTCACTGATTGGCTTGTTTTTGTCCCAAGCCCTCCACTACAGTTCTGGAAATCTAATTTGTTAGAGCTCTCAAAGTCCATTACACTGCTGGAAGTCCACACAAAGCCCACAATAGCCAAATCAAACATATCAACTACTCAACTTGAGTGACTCATCTCGAACAACAAAGCCGCGGTCCAAAACACACAGAACGAACGCCGCGTGGAATGAACCAGGAGGCTTCAGAACTTCAATAATCTTCTGATAAGAAATCCATTCCATATTGATTAGTCTCTAAAAACCTTCAGTTTCTATAACTGCAGAGGTCAGCAATGTTTGGTGTCCCGTATGGGTTAATGTGAAAACTCAGTGAAAGTAAATAGTGAAGGCTAATGAAACATCTGTTGTGGACCTGTTATTGACTTGTTATTGTTTACTCTATGTGTAACTGTGTTGTTGTCTGTTCACACTGCTATGCTTTATCTTGGACAAGTCGCAGTTGTAAATGAGAACTTGTTCTCAACTAGCCTACCTGGTTAAATAAAGGTGAAATAAAAACATTAAATGAAAATAAAAGAAAAGGTCATTTACACCAGTGTGCTGCTGTCTTAACCTTGTCAAGCAGGTGGGGGGGGTCAACTTCATTCCATGGAGGGCCCAGTGTCTGCTGGTTTTGGTTTCTCTTTTCAGTTAAGACCTAGACAACCAGGTGAGGGGAGTTCCTCACTAATTAGTGACCTTAATTCATCAATCAAGTACAAAGATGGAGTGAAAAAAACCTGCAGACCGAGAGACTGGTCATTATTACTGAGGAATTAATTGCGATATGAAGGGGGGAGACAAACAGACAACCAGTGCGGTTTTGTTCTCTCAGCTGAAGAGTTGTTCATTATTAGTGTCAGGAGAAGCAGCTAGGCTGTCTGTTTCCTGACTTTGCTGGCTCAGGGTATTACCTTGTTAGTCTTCTAGCACCAGTAAGAGGATTACAGGAGAACTGACCACGCTGCGCTCCTACATGAAGCCACACGCACCACTTTTTACACTTGTTTCTCATGTTTTTGTTTTCTTTTACACTGGACAGGGGAACTGTGACTCATGTGCCCGTGTCTCACATATGCATAGACAAAAACACAAATTCCCACACACACCTCCAAAACATCCAAGCTCTGAGTCACCCCACTCACCGTAAAGGGCTGTCCACGTCTGGTTGATGACATCTAAACACACTGTTCCTGACCTGGAGATGAGAGAAGAGGGGGTTAAGGAGGAGGCTCTCAGACACTTCCTCTCTACACAACACGAGGAGCACCCCAAAGTGAGGTTGGTGGCAGAGGGGAATACATTCCTTAAAAATAACCCACTGAAATGCTCGAGGCAGTGTTATCATCTTGAGTGTTTGATGTTTTGTATTCACGTCAGATTATTATGGTCAGTTAACGTAGAGGATCAGACTGTTGTTCTGTGCTTTAGATCCTCCAATGACCCCTCTCACCATTTGATCTGGGAGACAAGCCAAACAAACCATTGATGTCCTTGAACGGAAATTCAATGAAATGGTATTAGATTACGCTACAAGACCTTAGAGATGGGTTTGCAAGTGGGGTCATCACTAGATGCTTGCGCAAGCTCATTAGCTACACGTTCTTATTTACGAGTTAGGGTCAAAAGGTCAGGGCCAGGGTTAAGGTCAGGGCTGGTGGTTTAAGATAGATGTGGTTAGAAAAGCTCCCTGCTGCCATTGCCTCCAGCAACACAAGACAAGGTTAAGGTGATGAGTCTCATGAGAGGGCACCCTCTACTATTTCAGTGTTCCTTTCAAATCGGAAGTCGTGATCAACTTACGCTTCATCGATGTTGGGATGGAAGATTTTATTCATGAATCCTGCAAACGAAAGAGAAAAACAATACGCAAGTCAACTACAGATGTTACGGGTTACTTCTAGTAAGAGGGAGCCGTACTACAATGGCTGACCCTGTAAAACTGCACCTATCCCGTGTTTGTGACAATAACAATACATATCTATGTATTTTTTGTGTGTGTCAACTGAGAAATGAACCCCCTCCGGCTGTATGCCGTCCCCCTACCTATTGATGGGGATTTGAAAGGGTATTTGTCCGGTAGATCTACGCGCACCTTCCATACGCCCCCCTCGTACGCTGCTGGATGGGAGGAGACAGAGAGAGAAGGGAGATAACAGACATGCTACAAGAAAAGATCACATATGCACATCCACTGTCTTTGAGCAGCCGCTGGACATCAAAACGGTAAATGGTAGAATTAGAGACTCTGCAGGTCGCAATATGAGACCTATGAGACTCTGCAGGTCGCAATATGAGACCTATGAGACTCTGCAGGTCGCAATATGAGACCTATGAGACTCTGCAGGTCGCAATATGAGACCTATGAGACTCTGCAGGTCGCAATATGAGACCTATGAGACTCTGCAGGTCGCAATATGAGACCTATGAGACTCTGCAGGTCGCAATATGAGACCTATGAGACTCTGCAGGTCGCAATATGAGACCTATGAGACTCTGCAGGTCGCAATATGAGACCTATGAGACTCTGCAGGTCGCAATATGAGACCTATGAGACTCTGCAGGTCGCGATCTAGACCTATGAGACTCTGCAGGTCGCGATCTAGACCTATGAGACTCTGCAGGTCGCGATCTAGACCTATGAGACTCTGCAGGTCGCGATCTAGACCTATGAGACTCTGCAGGTCGCAATATGAGACCTATGAGACTCTGCAGGTCGCAATATGAGACCTATGAGACTCTGCAGGTCGCAATATGAGACCTATGAGACTCTGCAGGTCGCAATATGAGACCTATGAGACTCTGCAGGTCGCAATATAGACCTATGGAGACTCTGCAGGTCACAATATAGACCTATGAGACTCTGCAGGTCACAATATAGACCTAATGCTGCCATGTGGTTGATTGGTTAGCAACATTGTCACCAAAAAAACACATTAGGAACATAGAATGCAATGTGCAGTGCCTTTTTCCCACGCATGTACATAGACATCATGTAGGATTCAGTCCTGGGTTCACAGTATCTGGTATTTAAAAATAAAAAAACTATGAGTATTTTCAAATGCACAGCCCAAAACAAGTACTTGAGTATTTGAATGGTTATTTGTAAAAAAACACAAAAAAAAGTTGACAGCATTTTCAAATACATGGGAGTGTATTTGAGTATATCAACTACTTCCCAAGTGTATTTCCAAATACATTAAAATATTCAACAACTTGTCTTTTCAAATGTAAGATATGAATACTTTGAATGCATGTGAAAGCAAGTGAGATCTGAAATAGTACTTCAACCCAGGTCTGGTAGGCTTATATACTACTGACATTGAGGGAGATACTTAATATGAGTACAGGGATTACAGCAGTTAACCATAGAAACCCTATGGACTTGACACTGCAAGGCTGTAGCCCTTCACAACGGTCAGAGGAACAGTCTTCTCCACACCACTGACATCAACAGTCTTCTCCACACCACTGACATCAACAGTCTTCTCCACACCACTGACATCAACAGTCTTCTCCACACCACTGACATCAACAATCTTCTCCACACCACTGACATCAACAGTCTTCTCTACACCACTGACATCAACAGTCTTCTCCACACCACTGACATCAACAGTCAGGAACAGTCTACTCCACACAACTGACATCAACAGCCAGGAACAGTCTTCTCCACACTACTGACATCAACAGTCTTCTCCACACAACTGACATCAACAGTCAGGAACAGTCTACTCCACACCACTGACATCAACAGTCTTCTCCACACTACTGACATCAACAGTCTTCTCCACACTACTGACATCAACAGTCTTCTCCACACTACTGACATCAACAGTCTTCTCCACACTACTGACATCAACAGTCTTCTCCACACTACTGACATCAACAGTCTTCTCCACACTACTGACATCAACAGTCTTCTCCACACTACTGACATCAACAGTCTTCTCCACACAACTGACATCAACAGTCAGGAACAGTCTTCTCCACACCACTGACATCAACAGTCAGGAACAGTCTTCTCCACACCACTGACATCAACAGTCAGGAACAGTCTTCTCCACACTACTGACATCAACAGTCTTCTCCACACAACTGACATCAACAGTCAGGAACAGTCTACTCCACACCACTGACATCAACAGGCAGCGTGGAGGTAAAATGAGCAGGAATTGATTTTCCTTTGATTCTACACAGTAATGTACTTTAGCCATAGACAGCGAAGAGCTCTTTACTTCCAGATCAATCTCCATAATATAAAGACATCCCATGACTGGGTCCCAATGGAGAGGGCTTGTGTGGGTCCTGATCCACCAGAATACCTGGTATAGAACCAGAGGGTCGTGCCGAACTGGAACGGGACAGCACATGCATACACACACACACACAAAGAAAACAGACACTAGTGTACACACTCCAAAGAGTAATTTCCCAGAATGCTGTTGTCTGCATCATAACCACACACAAACGTCCTCTCTTTATTGCTGTGCAATCAGGGGAGGGTTTAGTGCTACAGATGTGAAAAACATGGTGAGAAGTACCTCCACCTACACCTTCTGTACAGGCCACGTTCCAATCCATTTTACACCCTGCCCTGGAACTTCACTCAGCATTCAGAGCAGGAGACATTCCTGTGGTAGCTGACCTGAGGGCTTCAGTCCAACAGGACCTTCATAACTGACTCTCTGTTGTGGTTCTCTTATGAGTAAACTTCAGACATGATAGTGATTCATGACATATGAACAAATACTTGAAACCTGTGATAATTCATTTCAAAGTCAATGTTTGTCAGACGCTTTCAGACCTCAGTGGTTTAGTCCGGGATTAATTTTGTAATGAACTAGGAGATTACTTTAACAATGGAGAATGTCTTTAGTTATTTGATTAGGGGCGGGACTTCATAATGGCATCTTGAACAGAAGGCAGTTAATAGGTAAATAGGACAGAAACATTTCCATAACATAAAAGACACTTACTTCCTTGTTGTCCATAAAACTTCACTACAAATTCATTGAGTCCGCTGAGGATCGTGACTTCGTGTTTGCTCTCGATGCTGTGTTGAAGGAGGTTAAGGATAATGGATATTGGACACACTGGATTTGAATTACAAAACAACCTGAAATGCTAGCGGAGGTGGCTGCAGCTAAATAAATAATACAAATCTCTCATTTCTCTTTGTTTTGGGTCACAGAAATGTTTGACCTCATTAATATGATAATGCACCTGTTGATGAGGAAACACTTTCTCTGTGGAATGTCACCACAAGCTTCCTCACAATGGAGTGGAGGAGAGAACACTATAAACGGGTTGGTCGTTTAGCAACAAAACCGACACGTGCGCAACTATGGACCAAAACTGACGGGTTGGCTTAGATTGTTGACAACATGTAAACAATTTTTATATTTGGGGAGGCAGGTAGCCTAGTGGTTGGAGCGTTGGGCCAGTAAACGAAAGGTTGCTGGATCGAATTCCTGAGCTGACAAGGTAAATATCTGTCGTTCTGCCCCTGAACAAGGCAGTTAACCCACTGTTCCCCGGTCGTCATAGTAAATAAGTATTTGTTCTTAACTGACTTACCTAGTTAAATAAAGGTTAAATAAAATACAAATATTTAGTCTCCATTGTTTATTGAAAACAAATACACTGCTCAAAAAAATAAAGGGAACACTTAAACAACACAATGTAACTCCAAGTCAATCACACTTCTGTGAAATCAAACTGTCCACTTAGGAAGCAACACTGATTGACAATAAATTGCACATGCTGTTGTGCAAATGGAATAGACAAAAGGTGGAAATTATAGGCAATTAGCAAGACACCCCCAATAAAGGAATGGTTCTGCAGGTGGTGACCACAAACCACTTCTCAGTTCCTATGCTTCCTGGCTGATGTTTTGGTCACTTTTGAATGCTGGCGGTGCTCTCACTCTAGTGGTAGCATGAGACGGAGTCTACAACCCACACAAGTGGCTCAGGTAGTGCAGCTCATCCAGGATGGCACATCAATGCGAGCTGTGGCAAGAAGGTTTGCTGTGTCTGTCAGCGTAGTGTCCAGAGCATGGAGGCGCTACCAGGAGACAGGCCAGTACATCAGGAGACGTGGAGGAGGCCGTAGGAGGGCAACAACCCAGCAGCAGGACCGCTACCTCCGCCTTTGTGCAAGGAGTAGCACTGCCAGAGCCCTGCAAAATGACCTCCAGCAGGCCACAAATGTGCACAACCTGGCCTTTTACCGCGCCGCTACTGTTGTCAACCTGGCCTTTTACCGCGCCGCTACTGTTGTCAACCAGGCCTTTTACCGCGCCGCTACTGTTGTCAACCTGGCCTTTTACCGCGCCGCTACTGTTGTCAACCTGGCCTTTTACCGCGCCGCTACTGTTGTCAACCTGGCCTTTTACCGCGCCGCTACTGTTGTCAACCTGGCCTTTTACCACGCCGCTACTGTTGTCAACCTGGCCTTTTACCGCGCCGCTACTGTTGTCAACCTGGCCTTTTACCACACCGCTACTGTTGTCAACCAGGCCTTTTACCCCACCGCTACTGTTGTCAACCTGGCCTTTTACCACACCGCTACTGTTGTCAACCTGGCCTTTTACCGCGCCGCTACTGTTGTCAACCTGGCCTTTTACCACACCGCTACTGTTGTCAACCTGGCCTTTTACCACGTCGCTACGGTTGTCAACCTGGCCTTTTACCACGCCGCTACTGTTGTCAACCTGGCCTTTGACCACACTGCTACTGTTCTCATCTGGGGGCTAGAAGCAGTTTACAGAACATATACACACACACATATTTGTTTAACCTTTAACTAGGCAAGTCAGTTAAGAACAAATTCTAATTGACAATGACGGCCTAGGAACAGTTGGTTAAATGCCTTGTTCAGGGACAGAACGACAGATTTTTACCTTGTCAGCTCGGGGATTTGATCTAGCAAACTTTCGTTTACTCGCCCAACACTCTAACCACTAGGCTTCCTGCTGCCCCATAAGTCAAGCTCTGCAGACCTACAACACGTTTCAATAGAGAGTGAGAATCAAATGCTTCCAACAACTGGTGTTCTGTTGCTTTGTGTGGTGTTGTCTTTTACCGGTTATGTAAAGGGTTTATGAGATTTGTCAATCTCTAGCCTGGTCCATAATCTGTATCTTTAGCCAACAGTCCTGGTGCTATTGTTGTCCTGCCATACATGACATGTTGAACAATAGTCAGAGCTGGCAGCTGAATCAAGAGTGGCACATACAGATCTGGGACTAGGCTTGTGTTTTTCATGTGTTTGACTCCCTCATCTGGAGTGTGACATACCCATTTAAATTCTATTCCAAAGAGACGTTGGATAATCTGCCAGTCTTCAGGTGGATCTCTCCTCTTCTGGCCATTTAATGCCCACGACTCCAGATACACCAAGTTAATTACAGTAATCACTTAGGATTTCATCCCAAATGGCACCCTATTCCATATATAGTGCACTACTTGGTCAAAAGTAGTGTACTATGTAGGGAATAGGGTGCCCCCTACCCCTTAGCGCAACTGGTTAAGAAAAGGATACATCCATCTCCCGTTACCACTCAGTACAGTATGGGGTCATGTTATCCCCCATCTCCCGTTACCACTCAATACAGTATGGGGTCATGATATCCCCCATCTCCCATTACCACTTAGTACAGTATGGGGTCATGTTATCCCCCATCTCCCGTTACCACTCAGTACAGTACAGGCTCATGTCATCCCCCATCTCCCATTGCCACTCAGTACAGTATGGGGTCATGTTATCCCCCATCTCCCATTACCACTCAGTACAGTATGGGGTCATGTTACCACTCTGTACAGTATGGGGTCATGTTATACCCCCCATCCCCCATTACCACCCAGTACAGTATGGGGTCATGTTATCCCCCATCTCCCGTTACCACCCAGTACAGTACAGGGTCATGTTATCCCCCATCTCCCATTGCCACTCTGTACAGTATGGGGTCATGTTATCCTCCATCTCCCATTACCACTCAGTACAGTATGGGGTCATGTTATCCTCCATCTCCCGTTACCACTCAGTACAGTATGGGGTCATGTTATCCCCCATTACCACTCAGTACAGTATGGGGTCATGTTATCCCCCATCTCCCATTGCCACCCAGTACAGTATGGGGTCATGTTATCCTCCATCTCCCGTTACCACTCAGTACAGTATGGGGTCATGTTATCCCCCATTACCACTCAGTACAGTATGGGGTCATGTTATCCCCCATCTCCCATTGCCACCCAGTACAGTATGGGGTCATGTTATCCCCCATCTCCCATTGCCACCCAGTACAGTACAGGGTCATGTTATCCCCCATCTCCCATTGCCACTCTGTACAGTATGGGGTCATGTTATCCTCCATCTTCCGTTACCACTCAGTACAGTATGGGGTCATGTTATCCCCCATCTCCCATTGTCACTCTATACAGTATGGGGTCATGTTATCCCCCATCTCCCATTGTCACTCAGTACAGTATGGGGTCATGTTATCCCCCATCTCCCATTGTCACTCTGTACAGTATGGGGTCATGTTATCCCCCATCTCCCATTGTCACTCTATACATTATGGGGTCATGTTATCCCCCATCTCCCATTGTCACTCAGTACAGTATGGGGTCATGTTATCCCCCATCTCCCGTTACC
This sequence comes from Salvelinus fontinalis, assembly GCF_029448725.1. Classification (NCBI taxonomy): domain Eukaryota; kingdom Metazoa; phylum Chordata; class Actinopteri; order Salmoniformes; family Salmonidae; genus Salvelinus; species Salvelinus fontinalis. The sequence continues at coordinate 65,764 of NW_026600857.1, read as the reverse complement.
ACTCAGTACAGTACAGGGTCATGTTATCCCCCATCTCCCATTGTCACTCTGTACAGTATGGGGTCATGTTATCCCCCATCTCACGTTACCACTCAGTACAGTATGGGGTCATGTTATCCCCCATCTCCCATTGCCACTCTGTACAGTATGGGGTCATGTTATCCCCCATCTCCCATTGCCACCCAGTACAGTATGGGGTCATGTTATCCCCCATCTCCCGTTACCACTCAGTACAGTACAGGGTCATGTTATCCCCCATCTCCCATTGCCACTCAGTACAGTACAGGGTCATGTTATCCCCCATCTCCCATTGCCACTCAGTACAGTATGGGGTCATGTTATCCCCCATCTCCCATTGCCACTCTGTACAGTATGGGGTCATGTTATCCCCCATCTCTCATTACCACTCTGTACAGTATGGGGTCATGTTATCCCCCATCTCCCATTACCACTCTGTACAGTATGGGGTCATGTTATCCCCCATCTCTCATTACCACTCAGTACAGTATGGGGTCATGTTATCCCCCATCTCCCGTTACCACTCAGTACAGTACAGGGTCATGTTATCCCCCATCTCTCATTTCCACCCAGTACAGTATGGGGTCATGTTATCCCCCATCTCCCATTGCCACTCTGTACAGTATGGGGTCATGTTATCCCCCGTTACCACTCAGTACAGTATGGGGTCATGTTATCCCCCGTTACCACTCAGTACAGTATGGGGTCATGTTATCCCCCATCTCCCGTTACCACCCAGTACAGTACAGGGTCATGTTATCCCCCATCTCCCATTGCCACTCTGTACAGTATGGGGTCATGTTATCCTCCATCTCCCGTTACCACTCAGTACAGTACAGGGTCATGTTATCCCCCATCTCCCGTTACCACTCAGTACAGTATGGGGTCATGTTATCCCCCATCTCCCATTGCCACCCAGTACAGTATGGGGTCATGTTATCCTCCATCTCCCGTTACCACTCAGTACAGTACAGGGTCATGTTATCCTCCATCTCCCGTTACCACTCAGTACAGTATGGGGTCATGTTATCCCCCATCTCCCATTGCCACCCAGTACAGTATGGGGTCATGTTATCCCCCATCTCCCGTTACCACCCAGTACAGTACAGGGTCATGTTATCCCCCATCTCCCATTGCCACTCTGTACAGTATGGGGTCATGTTATCCCCCATCTCCCGTTACCACCCAGTACAGTACAGGGTCATGTTATCCCCCATCTCCCATTGCCACTCTGTACAGTATGGGGTCATGTTATCCCCCATCTCCCATTGCCACTCTGTACAGTATGGGGTCATGTTATCCCCCATCTCCCATTGCCACTCATTACAGTACAGGGTCATGTTATCCCCCATCTCCCATTGCCACTCAGTACAGTACAGGGTCATGTTATCCCCCATCTCCCGTTACCACTCAGTACAGTATGGGGTCATGTTATCCCCCATCTCCCGTTACCACTCAGTACAGTACAGGGTCATGTTATCCCCCATCTCCCGTTACCACTCAGTACAGTATGGGGTCATGTTATCCCCCATCTCCCATTGCCACTCTGTACAGTATGGGGTCATGTTATCCTCCATCTCCCAATACCACTCAGTACAGTATGGGGTCATATTATCCCCCGTTACCACTCAGTACAGTATGGGGTCATGTTATCCCCCGTTACCACTCAGTACAGTATGGGGTCATGTTATCCCCCATCTCCCGTTATACCCAGTACAGTACAGGGTCATGTTATCCCCCATCTCCCATTGCCACTCTGTACAGTATGGGGTCATGTTATCCTCCATCTCCCGTTACCACTCAGTACAGTACAGGGTCATGTTATCCCCCATCTCCCGTTACCACTCAGTACAGTATGGGGTCATGTTATCCCCCATCTCCCATTGCCACCCAGTACAGTATGGGGTCATGTTATCCTCCATCTCCCGTTACCACTCAGTACAGTACAGGGTCATGTTATCCTTCATCTCCCGTTACCACTCAGTACAGTATGGGGTCATGTTATCCCCCATCTCCCATTGCCACCCAGTACAGTATGGGGTCATGTTATCCCCCATCTCCCGTTACCACCCAGTACAGTACAGGGTCATGTTATCCCCCATCTCCCATTGCCACTCTGTACAGTATGGGGTCATGTTATCCCCCATCTCCCGTTACCACCCAGTACAGTACAGGGTCATGTTATCCCCCATCTCCCATTGCCACTCTGTACAGTATGGGGTCATGTTATCCCCCATCTCCCATTGCCACTCTGTACAGTACGGGGTCATGTTATCCCCCATCTCCCGTTACCACTCAGTACAGTATGGGGTCATGTTATCCCCCATCTCCCGTTACCACCCAGTACAGTACAGGGTCATGTTATCCCCCATCTCCCATTGCCACTCTGTACAGTATGGGGTCATGTTATCCCCCATCTCCCATTGCCACTCATTACAGTACAGGGTCATGTTATCCCCCATCTCCCATTGCCACTCAGTACAGTACAGGGTCATGTTATCCCCCATCTCCCATTGCCACTCAGTACAGTACAGGGTCATGTTATCCCCCATCTCCCGTTACCACTCAGTACAGTATGGGGTCATGTTATCCCCCATCTCCCGTTACCACTCAGTACAGTACAGGGTCATGTTATCCCCCATCTCCCGTTACCACTCAGTACAGTATGGGGTCATGTTATCCCCCGTTACCACTCAGTACAGTATGGGGTCATGTTATCCCCCCCATCTCTCATTACCACTTTGTACAGTATGGGGTCATGTTATCCCCCATCTCCCATTGCCACTCAGTACAGTATGGGGTCATGTTATCCCCCATCTCCCGTTACCACTCAGTACAGTATGGGGTCATGTTATCCCCCGTTACCACCCAGTACAGTATGGGGTCATGTTATCCCCCATCTCCCATTGCCACTCAGTACAGTATGGGGTCATGTTATCCCCCATCTCCCGTTACCACTCAGTACAGTACAGGGTCATGTTATCCCATCTCCCGTTACCACTCAGTACAGTATGGGGTCATGTTATCCCCCATCTCCCGTTACCACTCAGTACAGTACAGGGTCATGTTATCCCCCATCTCCCGTTACCACTCAGTACAGTATGGGGTCATGTTATCCCCCGTTACCACTCAGTACAGTATGGGGTCATGTTATCCCCCCCATCTCTCATTACCACTTTGTACAGTATGGGGTCATGTTATCCCCCATCTCCCATTGCCACTCAGTACAGTATGGGGTCATGTTATCCCCCATCTCCCGTTACCACTCAGTACAGTATGGGGTCATGTTATCCCCCGTTACCACCCAGTACAGTATGGGGTCATGTTATCCCCCATCTCCCATTGCCACTCAGTACAGTACAGGGTCATGTTATCCCATCTCCCGTTACCACTCAGTACAGTATGGGGTCATGTTATCCCATCTCACATCATCCAGAGATTTTAGTCTACATCCCACTCTAGTACATTAGAGCTAGATTCATCACAGAGAGATTACCCACTGCTGGCTGAGGGGGGGGGGGGGGGGGGGGGGGGGGAATGCTAGAGAAGAGAGCGGGGGGGCTAGAGAAGAGAGCGCGGGGGGGGGCTAGAGAAGAGAGAGCGGGGGTCTAGAGAAGAGAGCAGGGGGTCTAGAGAAGAGAGAGCAAGGGGGTCTAGAGAAGAGAGAGCAAGGGGGGGCTTAGAGAAGAGAGCGCGGGGGGTCTAGAGAAGAGAGAGCGGGGGTCTAGAGAAGAGAGAGCAAGGGGGGGCTTGAGAAGAGAGAGCGGGGGGTCTAGAGAAGAGAGAGCGGGGGGTCTAGAGAAGAGAGAGCGGGGGGTCTAGAGAAGAGAGAGCGGGGGGTCTAGAGAAGAGAGAGCGGGGGGTCTAGAGAAGAGAGAGCGGGGGGTCTAGAGAAGAGAGAGCGGGGGGTCTAGAGAAGAGAGAGCGGGGGGTCTAGAGAAGAGAGAGCGGGGGGTCTAGAGAAGAGAGAGCGGGGGGTCTAGAGAAGAGAGAGCGGGGGGTCTAGAGAAGAGAGAGCGGGGGGTCTAGAGAAGAGAGAGCGGGGGGTCTAGAGAAGAGAGAGCGGGGGGTCTAGAGAAGAGAGAGCGGGGGGTCTAGAGAAGAGAGAGCGGGGGGTCTAGAGAAGAGAGAGCGGGGGGTCTAGAGAAGAGAGAGCGGGGGGTCTAGAGAAGAGAGAGCGGGGGGTCTAGAGAAGAGAGAGCGGGGGGTCTAGAGAAGAGAGAGCGGGGCGTCTAGAGAAGAGAGAGCGGGGGGGCTAGAGAAGAGAGAGCGGGGGGGCTAGAGAAGAGAGAGCGGGGGTCTAGAGAAGAGAGAGCGGGGGGTCTAGAGAAGAGAGAGCGGGGGGGCTAGAGAAGAGAGAGCGGGGGGGCTAGAGAAGAGAGAGCGGGGGTCTAGAGAAGAGAGAGCGGGGGGTCTAGAGAAGAGAGAGCGGGGGGTCTAGAGAAGAGAGAGCGGGGGCTAGAGAAGAGAGAGCGGGGGGTCTAGAGAAGAGAGAGCGGGGGGTCTAGAGAAGAGAGAGCGGGGGGGCTAGAGAAGAGAGAGCGGGGGGTCTAGAGAAGAGAGAGCGGGGGGGCTAGAGAAGAGAGAGCGGGGGGTCTAGAGAAGAGAGAGCGGGGGTCTAGAGAAGAGAGAGCGGGGGGGCTAGAGAAGAGAGAGCGGGGGGTCTAGAGAAGAGAGAGCGGGGGGTCTAGAGAAGAGAGAGCGGGGGGGCTAGAGAAGAGAGAGCGGGGGCTAGAGAAGAGAGAGCGGGGGGTCTAGAGAAGAGAGAGCGGGGCGTCTAGAGAAGAGAGAGCGGGGGGTCTAGAGAAGAGAGAGCGGGGCGTCTAGAGAAGAGAGAGCGGGGGGGCTAGAGAAGAGAGAGCGGGGGGTCTAGAGAAGAGAAAAGCAGCAAAAGAGAAAGGAAGAGGGAGAAAAAGAGAGAGTGATTCAAACAGAGAGCCATCATGTTCTGACACACAGCAGCAGCTGGCTGTGGATCCTGACAGAGTAGGCTGGGATCCCATTAGTGGAGTAGTGACCCACCCCCAAAGGGTTAAATCAAACTGAAGGTTATTTTAAGCTCTGCGGAACATGCAAGGGCAGATTGAGTGAGTCCCGACATGTCACAAGAAGTGTTGCTCTCAGAAAGGAAGTACTGTAGTGTGTTGGGTAGCAACCGATAGCCATTTTGGATGACACAATTTCAAAACAAGGCTTTGACAGAGTCTAATACAACACAGACATCAGTTGATTTGATGAAGTTAAAGGAAACCGCAGCCAGCCAGCAATACAGCTAACACGCTGACCACACCGCTTGCGTCACAAAATAAATTTTTCACATACATGTCACTCAATCATTGCAGCCACACTGCTCATGCGCGTCTGCGTAGCCAGGCACTAAATTAGAACTTGGCTTCGTTTGTGACGCTTGACTCGCTGCAAGTCCCGCCTCTCGTTGTTTTGTTTAGGAGCATATACCCACGTGCCATCTCATTGGTTATTAGGAGCATATACCCACATTGGTGATTGAAAGAATAAAAATATATATTTTATCCCTTTATCTCTCTAATGTTGTGGTATCCAATTGATAGTTACAGTCTTGTCTAATCGCTGCAACTCCCGTACGGACGACTCGGGAGAGTTGAAGGTCGAGAGCCATGCGTCCTCCGAAACACAACCAAGCCGCACTGCTTCATGACCCAATGCCCACTTAACCTGGAAGCCAGCCGCACCAGTGTGTAGGACGAAACACCATACACCTGGCGACCATGTCAGCATGCACTACACCCGTCCCGCCACAGGAGTTGCTAGTGCGCGATGGGACAAGGACATACCTGCCGGCCAAACCTTCCCCTAAACCGGACACTGTGACAATTGTGCGCCTCACCATGGGTCTCCCGGTCGCGGCAACAGTGCCTGGACTCAAACCCAGAATTTCTAATGGCACAGCTAGCACTGTGATGCAGTGCTTTAGACCACTGCACCAGTGGAGAGGCCGGGTGATGGAAAAACGAACTGAAGTTCACACTCCAGTCGGTAGTGGTAATGCACATTAAAGGTGGTTGCCAACCGTCATATCAAGTCCAAAGACGCTTGAAGGACGAGAGATTACTAGAAACGGGCTCTGTTGACCCTTTTAACTGTGACTTAATTATCGGAGTAGAGGACCTTGTGCATTTCAGGTAAAATAACAGCCCAATGTTGATATCCCAGGACAACAGCAAGCTAGCTAGCTAACTTACCATAAATGTTTAATGCTTTTTGACCTGTCCCCAAATTAATATCGTTGATTGAGAGTATTGATATTTCAACCTGCGTGTCCTGATCGCGTCTGGTGTGGGGGGACAACATCAACATGCGAGTGATGGTGCGTGTGCGGTCTGATCAGCATGTCAGCCTAGTACTTATCCCTTAACGAGGACACAATGTACACACTTATGAGTAGCCACTATTGACAAAACAAACCCTTCATGTGCTGTACTTGTCTATAGGAGTCTGTCTGAACACAATTCAAGACAAGGGATCAAAATGGTTGTTTTATCAGAAAGCTCAAGCCTACTCTTTGTCTTTATCTCCATGTTAATCCAGCCTTCATGTCAGGGGAATCTACCAGTAGGGAATTACTAGTGTGTTAACTAGGAGACAAAAGTTCCCCTTGAGGATGGGAAAGGGATGTGCTGGAGGGTAGGGAGGAGGAGAAGGGGGTTAGGGTTATTAATGGGGTTGAGTCAGCAGTAGTGACCAGCAGACGCCTCACAGACTAACTGACACTGGGCATATTGAGCACGGCCACTAAACAGGTGATAGAGCTACATCTCCTACAGAGCAGAGTCGGCCTGCCAACACCAGCCCTGCCTGGCCCAATCACACGTGGCAGAGGACCTACTGTCTTTGTCTGGGTCACACACACGACAGCAAGACATGAACACAAAACACACACGACAGCAAGACATGAACACAAAACACACACGACAGCAAGACATGAACACAAAACACACACGACAGAAAGACATGAACACAAAACACACACGAAACCTGCATATACAAAAACTAAAAATACATTCACACAGGAAGAAACACACACTCTCTCTCTGCCTCCATACCCAGTGGCCTGTGAACGAACCCGTCCGCCGATGGATTCAAGGGTCTCACCGTCCGTCATGATTTAGTAACAGTTTTACAGTCAGATCCCACTGTTTTTTTTATATTGAGACAGCCCAGGAAGCTATGTAGCAGTTTATTCACTCATTCTTCCTGGCAAGAAAATAAAACCATGTCATTGTCAACTCCACACACACAGTGATGTGAGGGCAGCTCAGGTGTTAAGAGGGTGTTGGGCTACTAACCTGCCTAAACTCCAACTGTTACACTGACTGATGCAGCAGAAGACAGTTGGCTATGCAGCCTGACAGCTACTAAAACAGAGGGAGATGAGCAGGTTTACCTTGCCTCTCAAGTCCTACTGCAATTTACTAACAATTCCATACGAACTTCCACTAACTCCAGTTTGACATATGTCATGATGGTGACACAGGAGAAGCAGTCGCTAACTCACCCTATCCTTCCTTTCATCCCTCCTGTTTTCTCCCATCTCGTCACCCCTCTATCCCCCCACCTGGGATCTGTATAGATTTAGTCATAATCTGCGGAGGGCCATTAGGTCAATATCCCGTTACGCACACACATAATCTAATATCTCAGGGGCCCAATCAATCGGCTTCCCTGTGAGACAACAGACATGTTTTTTAATGTATTCTGTTTGGACACTCACCAACACTGGTTTGGTCTGGTCTAGACATCACGTCTTGCCTAAGGGCCTAGCCCCTCAGGCCATTCTGACCAATACTATCGTCCCTCTCTGACCCACCCGGAGTAAAAATATCCCCGGAGCAAAAAGACTGAAAACACGATAATTATCATAAATGGCTATGTGCTGTAACGTGGTGTAACCACTCAAACATTTTCCCTCTTTAGAAAGCAAAGTAATGGGGAAGTTCTTCAGAGACCTGACACGACATTGGCTGAACACTGAGGTGAAGTGAGCTCTCTTCAAGAGGAATGCAGACCAGACAAAAACATCTCCTGATCGAACTCCCACCAACATAAACAGACAGAAGATAGATGGCTGTCCCATGCTGTGGAGTGTATCAGGCCCACTTCCAAATTCTTGCAGAGCCAAGATATTTATAAAAAAATAAAAAAGAGAAAACAGACAGACAGAGAGACAGAGAGACAGAGAGAGATCATCCTGGTGAATGCTGACCTAGCCTCACGGCAGATCTGGTGATCATAACAAATCCAAATGACATCACAGCACACTGCAAGGCCGATGGCTGCAGTAATGTCACTGTGTGTGAGTGAGAAGAGGATGATGATGAACCATAAAGGTGCTGAGAGAGCAGAGCAGAGGCCAAGGGCTGGCAGGCAGCATACTCCTCCCTCCATTCATGCCAGGGCTCCAGTAGGGCTCTGGTGAAAGGTAGTGCACTATGTAGGGAATAGGGCTCCAGTAGGGCTCTGGTGAAAAATAGTGCACTATGTAGGGAATAGGGCTCCAGTAGAGCTCTGGTAAAAAGTAGTGCACTATGTAGGGAATAGGGTGCCATTTGGAACACTGTACCACTTTACACCGGCCTTGTGCTGCAGGACAAATATTTACCAACTACCCATGCCATGGTCAGCTCATTAATTACCCCCTGATTACCTGCCTACATGGATTACCTACATTATTTGTGCTTGATTGAGCTTGCCTGGCTTAAAGGACCAAGAGAATAGACCCAAAACAGCAAACCCTTCCCATCTTGCACTCCAGGCAGGATAGAGCAAATGACTAATTTGAAAGGGTGAACTCAGATGCCCTTCTCAGATGTGCACCGGCACCTTTCACCAATGTTCACTGGTGAATAGTGCTTCTGAACACACCCCCTCTCTCTCTGGGCCCCAATGTGCAATCAAAGGCCTTGCAGATGAAAGGCAGGAAACAAAGAAGTCCTTAAGGGTGAGGAGGAAGACGGAGAGAGGAAGAACTAGAGAAAGACGCAAGTTCAAAAAAGAAGAGCCAATATTAGGACAGAGTGCTGAACTCCACAAAAATAAGCCAGCAACAATGCTGTCCTTTCTCACATGACAGGTCCACTCTCTGACATAGGGCATTATAGAGAGAGAGAAAGACAGAAGTGTTGCCATGTGCCAATGCCAAGCAGGATTACTGTGAGTGACCTCACTACACTGAGTCTAGGAACACAAAACACAACACAGGCTACCAGTATGGCATGGCAACAGTCCTCGACCGAGTCCACGGCAACACGAGGAAAAGTAGGGCCATTCCGAGCGTGATTAAATCTGCTCGCCGCCAAACTAAAACTCCCCATAGTACACCGGCAGGAAACTCCAGTGACCTGCTCCTCTCTCTCCCCCCGCCCTGATCTATCACTTCATCCGCCCTTATTGTTCATTAACTCCTTATTGAATCACGGACATGACTGCAGCTGTTAGCTGGAGAGTTAGCCAAGCATTAGCCTGCACTGACAGAGCTGGGTTCACAGAGCTAGCAGCCTCTGGAGTATATAGGCCTTGTGCCTTCACAGGCTTCAAGGGCGGTAGCATAGCCAAACTTCTGAGGAGCCACCAAGTCAGCCATTTTACTTTCATCAACACTTAGACACCCACTGGCTCCAGGTTATCTACAAGTCTCTGCTAGGTAAAGCCCCGCCTTATCTCAACTCACTGGTCACCTTAGCAGCACCCACCCGTAGCACGCGCTCCAGCAGGTATATCTCACTGTTCATCCCCAAAGCCAAGTCTTCCTTTGGCCACCTTTCCTTCCAGTTCTCTGCTGCCAATGACTGGAATGAACTGCAAAAATCACTGAAGCTGGAGAGACATTTCTCCCTCACTAGCTTTAAGCACCAGTTGTCAGAGCAGCTCACAGATCACTGCACCTGTGCATAGCCCATCCAACTACCTCATCCCCATACTGTATTCATCTATCTATCTTGCTCCTTTGCACCCCATTATCTCTACTTGCACATTCATCTTCTGCACATCTACCATTCCAGTGTTTAATTGCTATATTGTAATTACTTCGCCACCATGGCCTATTTATTGCCTTACCTCCCTTATCTTACCTCATTTGCACACACTGTATATAGACTTTTCTACTGTATTATTGACTAAGTTTGTTTATTCCATGTGTAACTCTGTGTTGTTGTATGTGTCGAACTGCTTTGCTTTATCTTGGCCAGGTCGCAGTTACAAATGAGAACTTGTTCTCAACTAGCCTACCTGGTTAAATAATGGTGAAATATATATATATACATTTTTTAAGACAGGCTGTCTTGAATGATTCGCAAAAAATGCGAAAGTTAAAGACCAGTTACTGAGACAGGCTATTAGGCTTTTGCTTTAAGAGCAGCAAAGCAATTAGCCTAAGCAATGTCAATGTAACAAACTTGGAAATCAGGCTGTGAAAAGGCCATATCATTGAAGTGCTAGGTGTTGTCGTCCTCCCTCCTCCACTCCCTGGTCTGCAGTGATAAGTGAATGCAGGTGGGGTGCCACGGTAGGAGGGAGTGGGACTGCTGCAGCCTTCCACCAGCTGTTCCCACTTCCCTTTCCTGCCCTCGCCTCAGGGAAGGGTTTTGTGTCGACTTTTACTCACTGTCCCAACACTCCTCCAACACTGCTATGGGGCTTCTCAACTGGAGCCCTGTTGTGCAGGACAACTCCAGTCTCTTAGACTAGAGCTGCATCCCATGGGGCTCGTGTTAAAAGTAGTGCACTATGTAGGGAATAGAGTGAGATTTGGGACGCAACCTAGGGCTTCCCACCACCCATTCAGTAACCCCAAGCCTAAATTGTAACTTGGATGATCGTATAGCTTTTGGCCTAGAATAAACCAAGTTGCCACTTAGTTGTTCTCCGTTTCCTCACAATTCAGTATTGAAAAGGAGCAGCAAAATCTAATCCAAAAGGAAACCGTCTAAAACCAACACCGGAGTCAAATAAACGGGAAAGACTGAGGAGAAACATGTCTATTCATCTGAAGGACAGGGTATGACGGCATTTCTCCACAGATACTATTTTCTACAGTACAGGGGGTTTTACATGACCAGATGGTCAGGCGCACTTAGATTTTTCTTGTACAAATCCCAAATATACACTACTGTTCAAATGTTTGGGGTCACTTAGAAATGTCCTTGTTTTTGAAAAGCAAATGTTTTGTCCATTAAAATAACATCAAATTGATCAGAAATACAGTGTAGACAATGTTAATGGTGTAAATGACTATTGTAGCTGGAAACGGCTGACTTTTTATGGAATATCTACACAGGCGTACAGAGGACCATTATCAGCAACCATCACTCCTGTGTTCCAATGGCACGTTGTGTTAGCTAATCCAGGTTTATCATTTTAAAAGGCTAATTGATCATCAGAAAACCCTTCTGCAATTATGTTAGCATAGCTGAAAACTGTTGTTCTGATTAAAGAAGCAATAATACTGGCCATCTTTAGACTAGTTGAGTATCTGGAGCATCAGCATTTGTGGGCTCAATTACAGGCTCAAAATGACCAGAAACAAAGAACTTTCTTATGAAACTTGTCAGTCTATTCTTGTTCTGGGAAATTAAGGCTATTCCATGCGAGAAATTGCCAAGACACTGAAGATCTGGTACAACGCTGTGTACTACTCCCTTCACAGAGCAGTACAAACTGTCTCTAACCAGAATAGAAAGGAGTGGGTGGCCCCGGTGCACAACTGAGAAAGAGGACAAGTACATTTAGTGTCTAGTTTGAGAAACAGACGCCTCACAAGTCCTCAACTGGCAGCTTCATTAAATAGTACCCGCAAAACACCAGTCTCAACGTCAACAGTGAAGAGGCGACTGCGGGATGCGCTGTTCTGTGAAGGGAGTAGTACATAGCGTTGTACGAGATCTTCCGTTTTTACATTAACAATGTCTACACTGTATTTCTGATCAATTTGATGTTATTTTAAATGGACAAAAAAAGTGCTTTTCTTTCAAAAACAAGGACATTTCTAAGTGACCCAACTTTTGAATGGTAGTGTGTACCTGGATACGTTTTCATCCAAGACTGGCAGCTTTGATGTGAACTGAATATGGCACCTACAGTAACGTATAGGCCCATTTAGCTTTCTCTAGAAACAGTGACCTATAGAAGTCAACAAGTTAAGCTCAACAACATTTAAGGGACTGATTTCCCTACTTCCACTGGTCCTTGCATCTCAAAAGAAGTGGATATCACAGAGCTCATCTTCAAGACACTGGGACAGAGAAACATAACATGGTCTATTTAATTCTATACCCTGAGACTAACTGTATAATACACAGCAATCTTACTAACTTGTCATCTAGCTTCAGGCATTCCAATTCTATTTAAATCTCATCTATAACCAACTGCATTTCCCCACTGAGGCATGAGGAGTGAAGTGGAGTACAAGCAGTAGAATGCTGCCATGCTACGTGCTGAAAATGTACTAGTCACCGACTCTACTATGGTACATGCTGGAGATGTACTGGTCACAGACTCTACTATGGTACGTGCTGGAGATGTACTGGTCACAGACTCTACTATGGTACGTGCTGGAGATGTACTGGTCACAGACTCTACTATGGTACGTGCTGGAGATGTACTGGTCACAGACTCTACTATGGTACGTGCTGGAGATGTACTGGTCACAGACTCTACTATGGTACGTGCTGGAGATGTACTGGTCACAGACTCTACTATGGTACGTGCTGGAGATGTACTGGTCACAGACTCTACTATGGTACGTGCTGGAGATGTACTGGTCACCGACTCTACTATGGTACGTGCTGGAGATGTACTGGTCACAGACTCTACTATGGTACGTGCTGGAGATGTACTGGTCACAGACTCTACTATGGTACGTGCTGGAGATGTACTGGTCACAGACTCTACTATGGTACGTGCTGGAGATGTACTGGTCACAGACTCTTCTATGGTACGTGCTGGAGATGTACTGGTCACAGACTCTACTATGCTACATGGTCACAGACTGTACTTTGGATGGGTCACACGTCTGATATGGTTAAAAAACAACATGGAGTAATTAAGGAGAAGTGGATCCCCCTACTTTTGCTCCAGAGGCCCAAATGGCAACATGTTATCAGCAATATACATATATTTGTAATCAAATATCTCATGGTTCTCTCTTGAACCTCTGCAGCAGACATAGCCTACTATGGTAAGCAATGTGTTTGGAACATCAAATCACTAAATTGCAGTATTGAATTGTGATATAGAATCGTGATACATCAGATTTTATTGGATGAAATTATATAGCGTATATGATTTGAGACTGCTAGACCAATTGATCCAGCCTTTCCCAGGCGCTCTCTAGCAGCCAGGCCTAGAGAGACACACCCAGCCTGGTGATAGAGGCCTTGATAGTACCTCCCTGTCCCTGGTGGTACCATCTACCCCTTGGGGTGGGGCTGCCTGTGACAGAGCTACATTACAAAACCACTAAAGGCTAAACCTGTGTGACCCAGAAACAACACTGACTAACAGAACAGTCCTGGGGCACGCACAGCATTATGGAACATTCAGATAGAAATATGTTATGTAGAACAAACATGCCACTTCGACATGTAGAATAAGGAATCATGTCAGCTCATGTCATTTCTATCTGCAACAATCTACTAGTCTTCTTTCTTTGGATTACCTGCCATTTAGGGACCTACCTTCTGCAACAACGCAGCATGTTTACCACAGCACAGGATCATGTCTGGGAACAGAGAGAGCTAGCTAGATCAGTGAGCTACACTACAGGCACTTTCCAGGGCCTAGCTCTCTCTCTGTCTCCTCTCTGGTGTGAAATCCCCCCCACTGCAGTAATAATGACTCCCTCCCTGAGTGAGCACTCCACGCCACTCTCCCCCTCACTAGATGAACTATCTATTTACAGAGCATTGTGCCACGTACGATCAAACAACCAAACCAGGCATCCATCCATAAGCAGGCAGGCTTGTGATTGCATTACTTTGAATGGAGAGGGCTGAGAAAAACAAAACGCTAGGCGATTGCTTAAAGAGTGCTGCTCACTGTAGCTAAGAATAAAGGAGATGTGGACAGAGAGAAGACATCTTTGGCAGCTTGTTGTGGGGTGGATACGGCTGTAGCTAGCAGCAGCCTTTGTCGGGGAGCTGGAAAGGGAGTGAAATTAATCATTGCACAAAAACACACACGACAGGGGCTGCTTTTAGTAAGCTGATCCAGGGAGAGCCACAGAGAGCTCCCCATCACCAGATACAGTCCAGGGAAGTGTTGATAGGACGGATTACTGTACACATTAACTTCACTCTCATTCCACTTCTATTTAACCAGCTGATGGGCTATGGAGCACGCTGTAATAAGGTAACATTGCTATTCCAGAGAATGATTAACATGTAACCTAGTGTTTCAAACCGTTGGACAGGACAAGCCATGTACACGCAGCAGCAACAGCAGCAGCAGCAGCAAATGTTGGGAGACAAAGACAGGAACTGGAGTCCATCTGTTCTTCTGAGACGACTCAGCCATGCGTGCAGGAAGCCTTTACAGTTAGCGCTGTGGGATTACAGAGGGCCTCAAATCTCCCACTGTCACAGATGCCCTGATCCAAGACCCTGGAAAACACAGCCCGTCACTCAGGTCTGGGCCCCTGCTATAGAACCCTGAAACAGATTTACGAATCGTAACGAAGACCGTTACAAATATTGACCAATGCGAAAACAAGACGGTAGGCTGTGGGGGTCTAATGTTTGAAAGTGTAAAACAGCATCACAAATGTAATACAGCAGGGTAAATATGACTTACTATTATACCCAATAGGCCTTTCTCATTGTCCCCACTGATTCAACAGGAGCCTTTTCTCCTTGTCTCAGTCACCACACAAAACCACTGGCTCCTTCCCTACAGTGTGCCAGCAATCTAGTTAGTGCAGGCCTGTAACAAAGGCGCCATGCAGTGAAGGACCTGTTCAATGTGGCATCACATGGACTAACACAGCAGCAGAGGGAGGGATGGGGGGGTCACACGGTTCCTGTAAGGGCAGACAAAGGCGTGCTGATGAGGGCCGGATGTCAGACGAGGGGGCACAACGGGGCCAAACCCGGGACAGCAAAAGCCCAGAATTGGTATTCCACTCAGTGACTGCCTGATTGACTCATTGCTTGGGATATGTGTGCAGTGGAATGGGACCCACACAATGTCTAACAAGAAGGGAAGCGTTCCTGCCAGCCCAACCCTTCGCTCCCTCACTTCTGGGGTCACTTCAGCAAAGACACAATGTAACACATGCACACAGACCACCTCACCCAACGGACCCCTTCCCCCACGCACAAAAAGATGCTGAGTTGAGTGACGGACCTTGAGGCAGGCGACTCCAGGAATGATGACGGATAACTCAGCCCAGCGAAGCACATGAAAACACAGCCCCAGGCTCCCATAGCACAGCCTCCCTGAAGATTCACTGGCTGTCCGACATGCTTCAGAGAACCGCTATCCAATCACTTATTATGGGCTTTCAGTTAGGGATTCAGGCCCTATCCAGCCCAGCCTGAGAGAGGTTTAACCTTACACAACAATGTCTGGTTATGAATATACATAATAATACAAATAAAATATCCATATCCTGATTAACTCTCAAGTAATGAAAATGTGTCACCGACTCAGTACAACACAAGATGGGCAACATCAGAAAAAACGACGTAAGGAAGAAGTTCCCTACATGTTAAAGGGCACCTTCAGAAAAGTTATCTTCCCTTGTTGCTACTGCGAGCACAACTTCAAATCAAATCAAAGTTTATTTGTCACGTGCGCCGAATACAACAGGTGTAGACCTTACAGTGAAACGCTTACTTACAGGCTCTAACCAATAGTGCAAAAAAAGGTGTTAGGTGAACAATAGGTAAGTAAAGAAATAAAACAATAGTAAAAAGACAGGCTATATACAGTAGCGAGGCTATATACAGTAGCGAGGCTACATACAGACACCGGTTAGTCAGACTGATTGAGGTAGTATGTACATGTAGATATGGTTTAAGTGACTATGCATATATGATGAACGAAGAGTAGCAGTAGCGTAAAAGATGGGTTGGTGGGTGGCGGGACACAATGCAGATAGCCCGGTTAGCCAATGTGCGGGAGCACTAGTTGGTCGGCACAATTGAGGTAGTAAAGTGACTATGCATATATGATAAACAGAGTAGCAGCAGTGTAAAAAGAGGGGTTGAGGGGGGCACACAATGCAAATAGTCCAGGTAGCCATTTGATTACCTGTTCAGGAGTCTTATGGCTTGAGGGTAAAAACTGTTGAGAAGCCTTTTTGTCCTGGACTTGGCACTCCGGTACCGCTTGCCATGCGGTAGTAGAGAGAACAGTCTATGACTGGAGTGGCTGGGGTCTTTGACAATTTTTAGGGCCTTCTTAGCCCCAGTGATGTACTGGGCCGTACGCACTACCCTCTGTAGTGCCTTGCGGTCAGAGGCCAAGCAATTGCCGTACCAGGCAGTGATGCAACCAGTCAGGATGCTCTCGATGTTGCAGCTGTAGAACTTTTTGAGGATCTCAGGACCCATGACAAATCTTTTTAGTTTCCTGAGGGGGAATAGGTATTGTCGTGCCCTCTTCACAACTGTCTTGGTGTGTTTGGACCATTCTAGTTTGATGTTGATGTGGACAACAATGAACTTGAAGCTCTCAACCTGCTCCACTACAGCCCCGTCGATGGGAATGGGGGCATGCTCGGTCCTCCTTTTCCTGTAGTCCACAATCATCTCCTTAGTATTGGTTACATTGAGGGATATGTTGTTATTCTGGCACCACCCGGCCAGGTCTCTGACCTCCTCCCTATAGGCTGTCTCGTCATTGATCAGGCCTAACACTGTTGTGTCGTCTGCAAACTTAATGATGGTGTTGGAGTCGTGCCTGGCCATGCAGTTGTGGGTGAATTGGGAGTACAGGAGGGGACTGAGCATGCACCCCTGTGGAGCTCCAGTGTTGAGGATCAGATGTGTTGCTAATTACCCTCATCACCTGGGGGCGGCCCGTCAGGAAGTCCAGGATCCAGTTGCAGAGGGAGGTGTTTAGTCCCAGGATCCTTAGCTTAGTGATGAGCTTTGAGGGTACTATGGTGTTGAACGCTGAGCTGTAGTCAATGAATAACATTCTCACATAAGTGTTCCTTTTGTCCAGGTGGGAAAGGGCAGTTTGGAGTGCAATAGAGATTGCATCATCTGTGGATCTGTTTGGGCGGTATGCAAATTGGAGTGCTTTCTGGGATAATGGTGTTGATGTGAGCCATTACCAACCTTTCAAAGCACTTCATGGCTACGGACGTGAGTGCTACGGGTCTGTAGTCATTTAGGCAGGTTGCCTTTGTGTTCTTGGGCACAGGGACTATGGTGGTCTGCTTGAAACATGTTGGTATTACAGACTCAATCAGGGACATGTTGAAAATGTCAGTGAAGACACCTGCCAGTTGGTCAGCACATGCCCGGAGCACACGTCCTGGTAATCTGTCTGGCCCTGCAGCCTTGTATATGTTGACCTGTTTAAAGGTCTTACTCACGTCGGCTATGGAGAGCGTGATCACAAAGTCATCCGGAACAGCTGATGCTATCATGCATGCCTCAGTGTAGCTTGCCTCGAAGCGAGCATAGAAGAAGTTTAGCTCGCCTGGTAGGCTTGTGTCACTGGGCAGCACGCGGCTGTGCTTCCCTTTGTAGTCTGTAATAGTTTGCAAGCCCTGCCACATAAGACGAGCGTTGGAGACGGTGTAGTATGAATCAATCTTAACCCTGTATTGACACTTTGCCTGTTTGATGGTTCGTCGCAGGGCATAGCAGGATTTCTTGTAAGCACCTTGAAAGCTGCAGCTCTACCCTTTCAGTGCTTAGGGTTAAGTCTACTGTACCTTTGAAATACTAGGCTAAGTGTAGGCTACACCTATTCTCAATACTAAGTGTCTACCTTCAAATATAAAAATGGCTCACATGTTTTTGTCCATGTGTTTAACAACAAGAGGAAACTTTGTTCAACTCTCTCCAAGTCTTTTAAACCATAGTTTGTAGTCATTCCGTATAGCGACAGTGCTATAGATAATAGCCCATTGTACTCAGTTGTTTGTTTAGTCCTGGGGGCTTCCAGATCAACAGCCAGGGTAAATTACAGAATAATGAGGCTCTCTCAGGTCCTCACGAGCACCACTTCCTACACAAGTGCACCTTCACAGATCAATGCAAAGCCTACATGTTGTTGAAAAGATGCCCATCCAGTGAAGTACTGCCCAGGCAGGTGAAAGAGGAGTGAGGACACAGGGTTAGGCTTATTCCCACTACACGAGATGCTGAGAAAGAAAAATACCGGTCAACCAGTACAGTATGTCACCAATTAACTGGAAACATTCAAGCAGTCAGTGTAACTTAGCTATAACAGTCACATATAAAAGTAGATAGAAGTGGATTTATGTAGTAGATTATAGGTATTTCATGTTGCAGGCATTACTGATGCAAGATCCATTGCCACTCAGACAGCAAGCGTTGATGTGGTGTGAGTGATCAAGAGGGAGAAGGAAAGAGGGAAAGGAGAGAAACAGAAGAGGGGGAGACAGAAGAGAAAAACAGAAGAGGGAGTGCGCCTACAGCAGCATGAAGTGTAACACAAGACATTCCATACCTCTACTGGGACTGTTTCATTCAATCTGAAGGACAGACCTGACCTATTCCATGTTATGGAGGTAGGTGCCAACGTCACAGGCAGATCCCCATTTTGTTTTCTGTCTTAGGAAGAGTTTCAAACCCTATGTTACATGGCCAGGCCATTCTGACATGAAGTCCCTATTGAGCTTGCTCCAGATTTTTAAGCTCTCTTGTGCCGCAGCAAATTATGTGTGTGGTTTGTTCTCGGCGTCAGTCAGCCCCATAAGAAGTCCCTCTCCAAAGATGGCGTTAGTTTCGGGTTTTGGTTACATGGGGGAGGCTGTGGTGATCTGGAGCACAGAGGACTGTGCTGTGCTGCCTACTGCAGGGACACACTCCACACAAAACAGCTGCGCAGTTTCGCTGACCCCAAACCCGCTAATACACAAACAAGGACAACTCAAGCGTAGATGGAGGTACGCACAAGCGTGCCATGCATGCACACAAATAGCTTTTTTTCTTGAACATATGCCCCACACACAGGTCCTTGTATGTGATTGTGCAGGTGGCTTCCAGTAAGAGTAAACCTGCTCTGACCCGTCACAGACACAGTGACATCTTCAGAGAACAGTTGGGGTTCACTTCACAGCGCTACACTCGTGCGTGCTCACAATACACTGTCATCGCTATCATGCAGGCTACAGACAAGAGCCGAAAACTAGCTGAAACAAATGCGGTTGCTAGAAGTGACCACTATCCACATTTAACTCCGGCAAACTACACCCAATGACAAAATAAAAAAGCACAAGTAGGCTAAAAGCTTAACTAGAGCTGCAAAGGGTTCAGCAGCAAGTATTGACAAAGAAGCATTTTCACCCTACTAGAAAAGAACTGCCTTTGTTCAACAACTTTTTCCCTGCAGCACTTGTTTTTGTGACTCTCAGCGGAGGAAGGGCTTAGTCTTGTTTGTGGTTTTCTCCAACCCCATATTTGAACAAGAACTGAGGTCACTCAATCAGCTGTTCCTAGTCCCACCCTCTACTGGTTTCCGGGTAGTAACAGACCTACCCAATCATTAAACTCCCTTCCACTGCAGGGCACACTGGGGACAAAAACAAAACTTGTTCTCCCCCCTCCTGAATCTTGCAGGGAACTTCAATAGGCCTAGAATATTTTTCAATAATTTTGCACTGCACTTTGGCATATACAACGAAAATGAACTTTAAAAAACAGTTTTGTAAATTGCCTTTGTTCTTTTCTTTGTAGATGTATAAAGGCAGAAAGCGATCTATAACAAAATGGGAACTCTCGAGTTGTTGTTGAAAGCAAAGTAAAGAATTAGACAGCACAACGCAAGTCCATGAAGCCCCACAATCCTAGATGGTTAAGCCGTAGTTCTCTAGCCAATGGTTCTTTAGTGGTTATCGAAATATGAGAATAAGCTTTTCTGCAAACTATTCTATTCCGCAATGCAGCCATATTATGATAGATACACATCCAATATTTCTGCCTACCTAGCAAAGCATACTTAACAGCTAATCAAATAAACAGATTAGTATTTTCGTGATAGATAAGTTATTCATAATTTAATAGAAAATAACAAAATAGCGAGCTATACTTCGAAGAGGACTAAATCTCAGATAGGGCTCGCGTTTAGTTTGCCTTCGAGACTCAGTGATGGTCGAAATAAAGCAGTTTTCATGTAGCGTTATGTAAACAAACATGATAAGTCAACCTGAAAATGGGATAAAAAGTGCTTTAGCTAATAGCCTTCATGACCTCAGGCTTGAGTCTTAATCAATGTTCGTCATTTCGGTCAATAATACATACAATTTATAAAAATCGTTAAGTTTAAATTGCATTTTCCACTAGGTAAGTTAAGATAGCTAGCTAGGTCAACTCGAGCAAAACAACAGGATGTCCGTTTGTGTAACGATAGCTAGCTAGCCGGACAATATTTTTTTATTTGGGCTTATTAGCTACTGTAACCACGTCAAAAATACTGAGCTTTGTTTATACACCTGGCTGGTTTGAAAAAACTAATTACCGTTATACTCCTTGTTCCAACATTTTAAAAGGTTTAAAAACAAGATAGCTAAAGCTAACAAGCAGGTAATTATCAACAAACTTGGCAACACATTCTATCAGTCTCTGTGCCTGGTCTGGTTAATTAGCTAACGTTAGCTAGGCATCATAGCTAACTGTGGCATGCAATTCATCAAGGTAACGTTAGCTAGCTACCTAAGCCAAGTTATCTACTGTAACGTTAGCTAGCTAGCATTAGAAATACACTTTTTTTTAATAGACATTGTTAACGTTACTGCCATTAAACGTGAGCAATAATCAATGCTATTAATGTATTATACAAACTATGCATTTCAAGCAGCTGTCATTACTAGTCATCTGTAGCAAGATGGAAAACCACAGAAAAAAAATATCGCTAGCTAACTAGTGTAAAACGTTAGCAGCTAGCTTTAATTCTTCTGTTGTTTATGTTCTGAAAGGATACAGTTTCACCACGTCAGTATCCATTCGCCTTTTACCCGGACTTGGAGACGACATTTTTATATTCCACTGTAGAACACCAAGTCGTAAAGTGATGGCAGCTCAAACGTCTAGCTGTATTATCCCAAAGTTTACATTTGCTTTCGTTGCAAATGCGTATAACGAAATCTTTCCACGTCCCCTACTCTATCTGAAGCAACGTATAGCCCTTCTCTCTCGCTGCCTAGCTCTCACTGTCCTGAAGCTCCTGCTATCCCTCCGCCGATTGCGTCATATACACGAGACAAAAAACGTCAACATAAATGGCAAAATTGTGTTAGTAGTCTTTACAGATTTATCAACGTAAAATGTTTTGATGGACAAGCTACCACAAAGCTAAGCTATTATTTTGACTATAGACTGAGATTTTAATATGAAAATAAAGTGTTTGCTTTAAAAAAAAAAAGTGGTAATGGCACTCCCTGTGAATTATCTCTCTCCCCCTGCCAGAACCCACCCCCCTTCTAATTTCCTTAATTTTGTTGCTAGAGTCAAATACATTCTATGGTACACATCAGAGTAAAATACTTTCTTTTGAACAAACTTCACGTCAGATTAGGCAACCGAAATTAATAATGAATGTATGTGTGTTATATTAAACATAGAGGAGAGAGTAAAATGTTGGCAAGCAATAAACATTTCAGAACAACTATGGCTGAATTATTATCCTTACACTTTCAAAAATATTAGTCGAATAAGACATGGGAGAGATGACGATTTTTTGTCAGAGATTTATTCATAGACTAATACATATCAGTAGCGGATTTAGGTACAGGCGACATCTTGCCAGAGGCGGCACGGGGCGCCCGCACTCAGGGCGCTGAAGGGGGTTCGCCCAGGGCGCCATACAAGCTAGAACCGCCACATACACCTGAAACAAATAGCCAAAACGAAAACTGCAGACAAAAATGCTTTCCGCTACTAAGATCAGTGAAATGTAGGGTAAACTGACAACGGAGTTAAGAGCAGAAATCTCAACTAGCAAACAAGTTGCAGCAATGAAGAACTAGAATTCTGTCGGGGAGATTTTCGGCACAACACCGTTCTCACAAGGAGTATTCCATTACGTACCGTCGGACAGCAGGATCTCTTTCCCCACAGCCCAATGCAAACTGCACATCGTGTAGTCCACCCGCAACCCCAATCCAGCCACACACACACACACACACACACACACACACACACACACACACACACACACACACACAGCCTACTCATGAATCACAAGGTCAAAGGCGCTGCAGAGGCAAAAAAAAAATACGAAATAGAGCAGAGGGCCACATTAATCAGCGTAAGTGTGTGAGAGGGAGCAATCAGTTGCTGGTATCAAATCCTATCAGTTGTGCCCTTCAGCAAGGCACTTAACCCCCCACAAGAACAGGCCCCCTCTCCAAAACCTGTATATGTACAGTACCAGTCAAAAGTTTGGCCACACCTACTCATTCAAGGGTTTTTCTTAATTTTTTACTATTTTCTATAGTAAATAGTGAATACATCCAAACTAGGACATATATGAAATCATGTAGTAACCAAAAAAGTGTTAAACAAATCAAAATATATTTTATATTTCAGATTCTAAAAAAGTAACCACCCTGGAATGCATTTCAATTAACAGTTGTGCCTTGATAAAAGTTAATTTGTGTATTTTTTTCCTTCTTAATGCATTTGAGCCAATCAGTTGTGTTGTGACAAGGTAGGGGTGGTGTACAGAAGATAGCCATATTTGGTAAAAGACCAAGTCCATATTGTGGCAAGAACAGCTCAAATAAGCAAAGAGAAATGACAGTCCAACATTACTTTAAGACATGAAGGTCAGTCTATCTGAAAAATGTAAAGAATTTGAAAGTTTCTTCAAGTGCAGTTGCAAAAACCATCAAGCGCTATGATACTGGCTCTCATGAGGACCGCCACAGGAAGACCCAGAGTTACTTCCACTGCAGAGGATAAGTTCATTAGAGTTACCAGCCTCAGAAATCGGCAATTAACTGCACTTCCGATTGCAGCCCAAATAATTGCTTCACAGAGTTCAAGTAACAGACACATCAACTGTTCAGAGGAGACCTTGTCAGAATCAGTCCTTCATGGTCAAATTGCTGCAAAGAAACCACTACTAACAGGACACCAATAAGAAAAAAGACTTGCTTGGGCCAAGAAACACAAGCAACGGACATTAGACCGGTGGAAATTTAAGTCCAAATTTGCGATTTTTGGTTCCAACCACCGTGTCTTTGTGAGACGCAGAGCAGGAGAATGGATGATCTCCACGTGTGGTTCCCACTATGAAGCATGTAGGTGGTGTAATGGTGCTCTGCTGCGGACACTATCAGTGATTTATTTAGAATTCAAGGCACACTTAACCAGCATTGCTACCATCCCATCTGGTTTGCGCTTTGTGGGACGATCATTTCTTTTTCAACAGGACAATGACCCAAAACACACCTCCAGGCTGTGTAAGGGCTATTTGACCAATAAGGAGAGTGATGGAGTGCTGCATCAGATGACCTGGCTTCAACAATCACCCGATCTCAACCCAATTGAGATGGTTTGGGATGAGTTGGACCGCAGTGAAGGAAAAGCAGCCAACAAGTGCTCAGCATGTGGGAACTCCTTCAAGACCGTTGGAAAAGCATTCCAGGTGACTACTTCATGAATCTGGATTGAGAGAATGCCAAGAGTGTGCAGAGCTGTCATCAAGGCAAAGGGTGGCTACTTTGAAGAATCTCAAATATAAAATATATTTTGATTTGTTTAACACTTTTTTAGTTACTACATTCCATATGTGTTATTTCATAGTTTGATGTCTTCACTATTGTTCTACAATGTAGGAAATGGTAAAAAATAAAATAAAAACCTTGAATGAGTAGCTGTGTCCAAACTTTTGCCTGGTACTGTATGTCTTTCGGAGGGGTTGGGTTAAAAGTGGAAATCAAATTTCAGTAAGTCCTTGTGTGTAATTGAGCAATGAAGTGATCTTAATTAAATGGGTGTTTGAATATAAAAGCTTGCATTGATCCTTGATGCAATAAAAAGCTAAAAGGCACGCTTGTCAGATTCCTCATCCATCAAATCGTGAATATCTTAAGTTCTTTCGTGCTTCTACATCTGCATTGCTTGCTATTTGGGGTTTTAGGCTGGGTTTCTGTACAACACTGAGATATCAGCTGATGTAAGAAGGGTTTTATAAAAACATTTGATTTACGTATTTTGGTTCTGAGTTCAGGAATATATTATTTTTATGGACACGTTCTTCTCTGTGGGATTGCTTCCATTTCAGACAGATTCACCCCCATAATGTGGCATATTTGTTTGACTCCCCTTCTCTCCCTCAGCGGTGAATGCACAGATGTTGGGTGGCAACTGGCAAGGCAGACCCCAGATAGCTAACATTGACAGTCCATAGGACACAGCCTCTCTCTTCTAAATAAAATGACCAGAATGGACATCCCCATTCAAGTCAACATTCCTTGATAGGATCATTCTATTTCTATGGCCTCTCTCCCCCATAGCAACACTAGCAGGGGAAGCCAGGCCACAAAATGGCATCGCTGCCAGGTTTGTTTTAGCTGCACACTTAGTACCTTTCCAGGATCCTTTAAGATAACACATGTTAAGGATTTCTACCAGCTTTCTCACAGTTGAATTGCCTCTTAGAAACAGAAACATTACGGTATAACTCGAAACTTGTGCAACAACATAGGATACAGATGGGACCTAACCAAGGGAGTTATTTCTGAGCAAGACCAAGGCTATAAATGCAATGATGTACCAAGGACAAGCTCAGTTAGCTGCTGCTCTCATAACAGCCATGTTTTTCTTCTCTACTAACTGCTTTCCCTTTTTCTAATATATTACCATTGGTTGTGTAAGTCAGACTAATAGGCTACATATTATGCCTCAACCTGAGCAGCATTACTAGTACTAAGCTCGGCTGATTCTGAGATGTGAAGGAAAACACTGCACATGTTGTCTGGTTTTAAATGAGAGCAGACAAAATGGCCACCAGGGAGGACCCTGAAATGCAACTCTTCACTGCCACTGTAATGTATAATGGGCTGACCTTGAGTACTTCAGTGTGGAACCACAGGACAGCCCGGGAAGAGTTAGGGCTATTGTGTAGGTCATAGACGCTGCTGTGAGAAGACTAAGGGCCACTCAAAACCAGGGCCTGTATCCACAAAGCATATAAGAGTAGGAGTGCTGGTCTAGGATCAGTTGTGCATTTTAGATCATAATTGACAAGTTTATACGGGCAGATCTTAGATCAGCACTCAGATGCTATGTGGATACAGGCTCAGAGCTTAGCTTTGTTCTCCAAACTACTTATTAAGACCACATTTACTGGAACAGTGCCAGCGACATGTTCTCTTTTGAAGCTGCATTTGAATTTGTCATTAGTTTATCCTTCCAAAACAAATTGGATATGCCGTGGAAACACATGAAAATAAAATGCAGAGTAAAAATAAACATGCAGAAAGAGGAACATTTTATTAAATCCTCTTAGGAGAGTAAAAGCACATGCACAGTAGAAGGGACTGCATTGGCTAAGAAAACCACAAAGGCAAATGGAATGAAAGACTAAATCAATGTTATCCCCAAACATCCTCTGACTTCTATGGCAAATGATTTGTTCTACCTGGTTTAACATCTACAAAAAAAATAGATTTCCCCCGCTCCCTCCCTTTAGCACTTTAGACTTGCAAACAAACAAAACCAAAAAGCCTTTTCAAAGTTTCTAAAAATATTTGTGTAACAAAATTGCTTTACAACAAAATTTAGTATGCGTAAAGTTTAGAAATCCTATATCTACGTCTTTATACTCCCTGGAAGAAACAGCACTGAAAAAAAATGACTTCCTCACAGCTTTTAGGGTAAAAATGTAAATAAATGTTTACACTTCTACATGATGGAGTATACCCTTTGAAGATAATACATATGACTTTTTTTCCAGTGTAAGCCAGATGGCTCTTTCTCTCCCGGGATAGATTTCAGAGTCCTTGTCCCTCATATATTCCATAGACACAGGACAAGAGCACATGCGGTCTTCATAGGAGGTAAAACAAACGAGGCAAGGCGCTGGACTGAGACCAGGCAGTGTCCGTGTGCCTTTGCATTCTGTGGTTCTAAGTTTAGTGTAAAGTCAACCCACTTTTAAAAAACTGCATTCAGAACAGAATTTCCTTGGTGGGCAATGTCCGTGAAGAACTCATCGCTTTCGAACCATGCAGCCGGGCAACAATCCAAAGTTCATTGGCAAAACCATCCTCATCTATACTTCAATTCATACCACCCCCCCCCCCCCCCCCCCCACGATTGTAAACCAGACTTAACGGATGGGAGAAATACACGGATATGAAACCACTGTCAGTGCAACTAGTACAGTACAGCATACCACAGGGAAGAATATCAATGGAGAATGTCACGATGACCCTGTCTCTGGGGTGGAGAGAGAAAGACCTTACTGAGATGGGGAAGATACCTGCCACTGACGGAATATAGCAAACACTCTTTTAGACTTGTCATGTGGACCCTGGAGGAAAGAGGGAACAGAAGTGTTAGAAATGGAAGCTTGCTCATATAGCAGAGGTATGACCAAATGCTGAAACTGTAACAATGCAATAGACATTGCTCCATTGTAGAACATAGCTATGTCAACCCTTCATATTGTCATAATAGTATGCCGTTTTTGCAGACGCTTTTATCCAGAGTGACTTACATCATTGAGAGCATACATTTTCGTATGGGTGGTCCCAGCAGGAATCAAACCCACAATGCGGGAATTGTTAGAGCCATGCTCAACCAAGTGAGACACAGGACCACCATTTTACCACATCCAGGTTTTGATTCTCACCTGTAGGGGACTGGCTGCCTTGTTTGGGCTGAAGCACTTCTTCATGGGGAGGAGGAGAGTGAGTGCGGCCTTCCAGCCCTGCTGGTGCTCTCCCTCTTGACCCAGCAGGGGTACACCACCAGTGGGCTGGGTGTTCTCCTTGCCTACATTCACCCAGGGGCACCAGTCTCTGTGCTGGGCTAGTGGGTCAAACACACTCCTATGCAGGGGGCCCTCCTGAAAACAAGAGAATGGAGAAAGTCAATAGGCGACTGTAGCATATGCTGTGGCATGCACCGGAGTAGGGTGAAGTTAGATGCTGCTCATGGGTCAGTTTAGTAGCTTAACTTCACCTTGAAGTGCATCCCCCTCCCCCATGCACCCAGTGAACAAGATCAGTTAGAACAAGGCAGACATTTATAGGTAAGGGTGGTGTTAAAATAGATGATAGATTTGTCTGTATTATATCTGCTACAGAGTACACACACACATATCCCAGGTCTGGACAATCCAGACACACCTGGTGTGATCACAGAGAGTAAAGACTTACAGGGCTACTGGCTGAGGAGAGGCACATGCGTTTGGGGTTGCGTTGGGGACTGGAGCCCCCCGAAGCAGTCCCCTCGCTCCCTGTCCCCTCCCCCTGGCCTCGGCCCCCGGTCATGGGCCTCTTCCCCCTGGGCAGAGGGCTGGGCTGCTCCTCGCTGGGGCTGGGAGAGTCCCTGCTGCGGGTGCGGACCACCATGGGGGACAGACTGCCCACAGACTGCCAAGACACAATCAACAGAGAACAACTTTAACAAACAGATCCATGACTAGAGGTGTGAGAGTCCATGTTACAACATTCTGAAAGCTACAAAGAAATGAGAAACTGGAGAAACGGGTTTGCTAGAACTTCCAACTCATCCAAGTTCCACCGTAACCTATTCACCCAGTTAAAGTGGCCTGTCTTGCCTGAGACCTACCTGCTCTGAGCCTCTGGTCTTGTCCTGGCTCCGCAGCCCCCTTCGGTAGGGAGTAGAAGGCGAGGGCGAGGTGGGAGTCTTCCTGTCCCCCTGGGCCTCGGGTGCAGGCAGGGGTGTAGATGACGTCGGGGTGGTGGGGGACTTTGGGGCGTCTCCCTCTACCTCTTTTCCTGTTCCCTCCATCTGGTGGAAGTTCCACAGACCCACTTTGCGCATGCAGAAGGAGCAGGTGAGGAGGGGTAGGCTCATGGTGTGCAGAGCGGAGCTGCAAAAACAGCAAGAGGAGAAGGTGGAAACAAACCTATTAATAGAACATGAATACAGAGGGGGAAAAAAGAGTTGAGTTAATATGCTAAGCTGCTTTTTGCTTTCCCAAATTTAAAGACAATCAAATGTTTTTAACTTTCCTACATGGAGATGCCAATTCAATGCCAATTCAATAAAGGCTTTCAATAAAGTGCCACAATCTGGTAAGAGTGACCTGGTATTTTTCTAATGTTACAATGTTTCGCCTCCCCATTTTTTGGTCAATAAAAAGGAGAATGGCAGACTTGTTCTCATATCTAACCTTCCAGTCCAGCCACAGAGGGCCACGATGCAGGCAGCCACCTGGACAGCCAGGGCCTCAGAGGTGGACTTCAGAGGGGACCTGCCCTGCTTCTTCTGTTCCTCCTCAATCAACTGCAGTAGAACGCTGATCACATCCTCCGTCAAAGACTGCAGGGAAACAAAGTGGTGAGATGGGTGAGATTCTCTTTTTGCAAAGGATAATGGATCGTAGTGCAAGAAGCCATGTGGGAAACAGCTAAACTGCATTCCCAAACCAAGGGTTCATAGATAGACCTCCGCTAGCAGAAGGGGCTAGCAGAGGGGGTTAGTATCTGGACAGAGCCCGTCTTTCTATAGGGGATTCATTGTTGTGTAGGAACATGGCTCCCCTCCCTCACCATGGTTTTAAGCTGTTCTGGCTTCATGGCAGGTAGCTGCTGCTCCAGGAGACAGGTGGTGTGAAAGCGCTCCAGGAAAGCACTGAGCAGCACTGATGGCTCGTTCGCCGGGACAAGCCAGAACCGGTCTAAAACGGCAATACAACATCACGGTCATGTTCAGTAAGGCACACAACATAAATAAAAAATGACTGTTTCTTATTGGACAAGTCCAGGTAGTCCCTCCCTGTTTCAGTACATCCATACATTTTCTTCCTTTTGTTGCCTAATGAACACAGACAAATGTACCCACCTCCAATCAACAAGAGGATTAATTAATTAAAGTTGTGCATTACCTGGGCATGGAAAGTCTGGCCATGGACAAAACTTCTCATGCTGTGTCTGTAGTTGTCTAGTTATCTCTGCTATCCGGGAATCATCTACGGAGAGGAAAGAAGTAGAGGCAAACATTGATCCAACCGCTAAAAGTATTTAGCTACAAATTAATGACAACATTCTGTGTTTTAATTTTAAAAAACAAAGGCTTTTGCAATAATGGTTGAAAGTTCAGCAGACGTGTCAAACCGGTTGCTCTGCTCACATTTCTGGTAGTCCAGGGTTGGTTGTAGTGATGCACAGAGGAAAGCCTGGCAACTTGAACATTTCAACATGTCACATCCCACGTTGATCCAGCCATAGCTGGCACACTTCAGGGGGGAGAGAGTCCGAGGCTTTCCTGCCCATCTCAAACAGTGCTTCCGCTAAGGAAACGTTTTACACAGAAAGTTTACACAGCACACTAGAAATTATCATAATGAGCATTATGATTAAATAAATGTGAAAAAGTATTTATTGATGGAAAATGTGAAAAGGGGAATGTAGGCAATGTTCTTAGTGTGTAAAAGGCAACACAAAGGGTGTGCTGGACAACTACAGTACTACTCAAAAGGTTATTTACACAACTCTTTGGCAGTACAACATGTAATGTCCTGGCTTGGATGCGGAAAGGATATAGAGTAGGACTCCACTCTTGTGAAAAAGGCTTCTTTGTTAGACGCTTCACAAGGAACTTGACTGTTGCCGTTCGGTGCCACCTTATCCAGCTCCCCCTGAACACTGAAATTCACAAGAAGAAAAAACATTTCACAGAAGGAATTTGCATTAGCTATAGTTATAGGGCTAAACAAACATTCATCAAATACAACAATTCGTATAGGGTACTTTAAAAATGTTACGTATGATATTCTGTGTCGCGCACGCTCACAAGTCAGCAATATCTCATGTACACAGTGTACCAACCATAGAATTAGGAATTAGAATACTAGAACGGTCATGGACCTTCTTATAATGGATAAAGGTCAGCCATTTTGGTCAACCATGGTTTGCCAGTGCTGTCATAACATAGTGTAAATTATAAACTGGGTGGTTCGAGCCCTGAATGCTGATTGGCTGAAAGCTGTGGTATATCAGACCGTATACCATGGGAATGACAAAACATTTATTTTCACTGCTCTAGTTATGTTGGTAAACAGTTCATCAATAGCAATAAAGCCCCTCAGGGGGTTGTGATATATGGCCAATATACCATGGCTAAGGGCTGTGTCCTAGCACTCCGCGGATCGTTGTACATAAAAACAGACATTAGCTGTGGTATATTGGCCATATAAACTCAGCAAAAAAAGAAATGTCCCTTTTTCAGGAACCTGTCTTTCAAAGATAATTCATAAATATCCAAATAACTTCACAGATCTTCATTGTAAAAGGTTTAAACACTGTTTCCCATGCTTGTTCAATGAACCATAAACAATTCATGAACATGCACTTGTGGAACGGTCGTTAAGACACTAACAGCTTACAGACGGTAGGCAATTAAGGTCCTAGTTATGAAAATGTAGGACACTAAAGAGGCCTTTCTACTGACTCTGAAAAACAGAAAAAGAAAGATGCCCAGGGTCCCTGATCATCGGTGTTAACGTGCCTTAGGCATGCTGCAAGGAGGCATGAGGACTGCAGATGTGGCCAGGGCAATACATTGCAATGAGACGCCTAAGACAGCGCTACAGAGAGACAGGACGGACAGCTGATCGTCCTCGTAGTGGCAGACCACGTGTAACAACACCTGCACAGAATCGGTACATCCCGAACATCACACCTGCGGGACTGGTACAGGATGGCAACAACAACTGCCCGAGTTACACCAGGAACGCAAAATCCCTCCATCAGTGCTCAGACTGTGTGCAATAGGCTGGACTGAGGGCTTGTAGGCCTGTTGTAAGGCAGGTCCTCACCAGACATCACTGGCAACAACGTCGCCTACGGGCACAAACCCACCATCGCAGGACCAGACAGGACTGGAAGTGCTCTTCACTGACGAGTCGCGTTTTGTCTCACCAGGGGTGATGGTCGGATTCACATTTATCGTCGAAGGAATGAGCGTTATACTGAGGAGGTGGAGGGTCTGTCATGGTCTGGGGCGGTGTGTCACAGCATCATCGGACTGAACTTGTTGTCATTCAAGGCAATCTCAATGCTGTGCGTTACAGGGAAGACATCCTCCTCCCTCATGTGGTACCCTTCCTGCAAGCTCATCCTAACATGACCCCCCAGCATGACAATGCCACCAGCCATACTGCTCGTTCTGTGCGTGATTTCCTGCAAGACAGGAATGTCAGTGTTCTGCCATGGTCAGTGAAGAGCCCGGATCTCAATCCCATTGAGCATGTCTTGGACCTGTTGGATCGGAGGGTGAGGGCTAGGGCCATTCCCCCCAGAAATGTCCGAGCACTTCCAGGTGCCTTGGTGGAAGAGCGGGGTAACATCTCACAGCAAGAACTGGCCAATCTGGTGCAGTCCATAAGGAGGAGATGCACTGCAGTACTTAATGCATCTGGTGGCCACACCAGATACTGACTATTACTTTTGATTTTGACCCCCCCTTTGTTCAGGGACACATTCCATTTCTGTTAGTCACATGTCTGTGGAACTTGTCCAGTTTGTCTGTTGTTTTATCTTGTTATGTTTAAAAAAAAAATGTACACATGTTAAGTTTGCTGAAAATAAACTCAGTTGACAGTGAGAGGACGCTCCTTTTTTTGCGGAGTTTACCATACCCCCTCGGGCCTTATTGCTTAATTATACCATAGCATTGTTGAAAACGTGTTTCTGATTGGCCTGAAGGGCATTCCAGAGCGTGCATTATTTCCCTATAATGCACAGTATATTTGTATGGTAGAATTCAATGGCCATAGTTCATGTTTACATGTTTTGTTTGAGCTGCTTTTGAAAGCAAAAGTGAACTTGAAAACAGTATTGCTATTGTTGAATTTGATTTTCATAATAGCAAGCTAGGACTGATGGTTTGGTTAGCTAAACTAGCAAGTCTGTTTGTTTGGTGTCGTGGAAATTCTAACCAATAAGGAGAGACTTTGTTATTTCTTCAAACAATTATACTTTAATATCGATGAATTTCTGCAATAATGGAGCTGGTCTATAACCACCCGGAAGTGATCGTTGAGAGTCCGAATAATACAGAAACGCAAGGGGTCTATATAGAAACCAAAAAACTGCTTAGTCATGGTTGGTTCCACCCATCCGCAGCAGCCCGGGGCATCATAAGCTACCTTGTTATCTTCTTGTGCCTATGTGTATTGGTTGTGTGAGATCATAGCGCACAAACAAGTGATAACAGCAGTTCCGTTTCTCCTTTCAGTTCAAGCTAGCCTCTGTTCTCTTCATACCTCCACACAGCTGTGCCCTTGGAAGATAGCAAAAGAAAAGGATAGACTCAAGAACTGTGGTCACTCTTGGCTTATGCTGTGTGACCAAGTTACTCAGAAGCAAAGCTAACAGGTTATTCTGTCCCTCAAGTTCTCTCTATCCCGTAGTCGCCAAGAAAGTCCTTGACTACACGCCTAGACCAGCTGAGGGGAGTGAACGTGTAAGAGAGGAGCCAACCCTTTACCGAAGCACAGCATTAGTAGTCATGAATAACTCTCACTATTTGTTAAGCATATAGTTGTTAACTATTAATATTCAGCAAATCAGGTAAATACTTAATTTCTCTCACATTGGTTACCACGGCAACTACTGTAGCTATCTAGTAAACTTGCTAGCTACTTCAGTGGATGTTTAACACATTTCTAGTGGCAAATGTGTTAAATTATAGCCATGGTTTAAAAGGGATAATCAACTCGGGGCTGTATGCGTTCTCTGGAAAGTAATGCCACTCTGCTGGCACATCGCTAAACACACCTTCCACATTCTTTATTATTTTCAATAGAAAATATAGCCCCTTGTTGATCATCCCTTTCATAATGCATTTATCTGCACTGTACGTTTGTTAGCTAGCTAGCCAGATAATTTATAGTATCATACCTCTAAAACTGTTTTAATTAACTGCCAATATGCCAACATTCCATTCAAACAATGCAGTCAATCCACAGCCAGACACTGGCTGACATCAGTTGATGATTGGACTTAGACAAGTTGTAAAAGCAACAAACACTGATATTGTATCATATAATAGCACTCACATCTTTCCAAGAAAACAAACAATTAGATATTAATGATGGTCTGTTTACATATATTTTAGAGGATATTTATACAGAACATTGGTATAAAACCTGTATAAACTATTAAATGATGTGACAATATTTTAGGTTGAGAACAATTACACCATTTCTGATATAACACATACCTTACTTTTATTTTCCCGCATAAGTACAATTAGGACTATGCCTCTACTGCCGTTCATTCCAATTACACTGGTTTGGATTTCTCCCTGACCAACATGGATGCCATTTTAACCTCATGCTGGTACTTCGAGGGTTATGACATAGCCACTCCAGTAATTGAATAGTTACAAACCCTAATTTATGCACACACATGTGGACTCATTTGAGCAATCAAATATGGTTAAAAAAAACATAACCAAGTTCACACTCGAAGACATTGCATGTTACTACAGTGGTGCATGCAGCAGCTACTATGAAAACAATACTGCAATTAAATGTCTTGATCATTTGTGATTATTATTTACATTGCATATATGATTGACCGTTTACGTAACATAGCCAGCTCTAATGGCTAGACTTTATAGCCAGCTAACGTTATAATGGCTAGACAGTATTGTAAATAACAAAACAGACCAACACAAATTAGCTGTCGAGTAAGAAAGGCATCAAGAAAAAAATAACCTGTCTCTATAAAGTGTGCAACTTGCTTGCTAATGTATTGAAACATGTGGAAACTAGATCCGTAACTGGGTACCTAGTTAGCTAGATGGCGAGCCAGCCACAGTACGCTAGCTAGCTAACTAGTTAACGTTAGGTTCCTAAAAAATTGCATTCGTAGATTCTCCAAAAACTTACCCAGTTGATCTGTTTTCATCCGACAACACACCTGCGTTAAGAAGTTCACGGACTTTCTCTGGAGTTGCTAAAACAGATTTTAATTGTCTGTTAGGAGAATTGTCAAGACGATTTCCACGACTGCCAAGGGTCGCCATGATCGGTCTGTGCTAGATGCTAAATCTTCCCCCCTGAAAGAGGAACGCTATCTGTTCCGCTTGGGATGATGCCCTGCTTAGATTTCAACTCACGTGGCCAATGTTTACAAGTCCATATAAAATCTATTATATTCTTCTAAATGTACCTTTGCTGTAGGCTACTGTCGAAGTCCATACACTGTAGTCGTTATACTGTTACAGTGCTATTTATCAAATACATGTTTTAAATATTTCCTTATGAAATCCTTTGCCTTGGTGGTTAAATTATGAAATTCTTAAAGGGAGGATCCACTCAAAAATGTATCTTTCAGAAGAAAAAAAATCACTAGTCCACTGTTGATACAGTTCCAAAATGTTTTGCATGTCAAGTTTTCAAGATATTGGACTTGAGGGAAAATGTTGTCTGAAGAGATAGCAATGAATTGTACACATCCCTCCAGGTGACTGTGACCTCCTCTTCAGACCAATTGGCAGTACGCCCACAACATTGTTTTGGGAACCAAAATCAGTATCTCAGTTTAAGGGTCTGTCATCATGAGGTGTCAGTCAGTCATGTGCAGCAAACAACATTAATGATAAATAATGAATAATGTAAATCATGCTTATATGACTTGTTTGTGTAGCAGTATACGAGGACTGAAATGGAACACCCTCTTCAGAGTTTTCATCATTCAGCTTGGATTGAGTTTGTGAACCTCTCTGGCCATTATAATTAAGATTGATTCATTTACATTGAGTTTGAGTCCTTAATGGTGAATTTCCACGACAATCCTGGCGTCATGAACAGGATGTTTGATCTTCTCGACGTGATCCTTCAGTGAAAGTCTGAGAGGGAACACCGGTGGCACATTCTTGGGAAGGCATAAAGGGAAATTCCCGTCTCACTTAAAGAGGGTGAGGACCCACCCGTAACAGACCTCCACTGTGGGACGCGTCTGGGAGGAAACACAACATCTACGAAACCTAGAAGGACAACTCAACTGATTTCAGTTAGTCAATTTAAATGAATGTGTAGAAGAAAAAAAAATACAACAATAAAACCAAACATAAAAATGAAGAAAGGTAACATGGTCTTTTTATTTTCTAACTAGGTAAGTCAGTTAAGAACAAATTCTTATTTACAATGACAGCCTACCCCAGTCAAACCTTAACCCGGACGAGGCTAGGCCAATTGTGCACCGCCCTATGGGACTCCCAATCACGTCCAGTAGTGATACAGCCTGGAATCGAACCAGGATCTGTGGTGACGCCTCTAGTACTGAGATGCAGTGCCTTAGACCGCTGTGCCACTCGGGAGCCCAAAAGTCTTAAGAGAACGCTATAACTAGCCTTAGGAGAAGGCTAGAGTGAGGGAAGGAAAACCCCCACTGACAATTGTCTTTAGGCATTTATGAGAAGTGTCTACGTGGTCTGAGAATCAATGATAATAGCACAAGGTGTTATTGAGCACAAGGTGCTATTTTACATGTACAGGAAGTAGCGGCAAGAGAACCGTTGAAGATACATATGTATGCATAGGAAGTAACAACAAGATAATTGTTGAAGATGCATAAGGAGTGATAAGGGAGATTACTGAATGTGTTTGGGAATAGTACTGAGTGAATGTGGATGTGAGTATTGTGTGATTGACTAATTAACTGAACAGGGGCTTAGCCCCGGTGTGAGAGTTGTGTGAGTGTGGGATGGTGTGATAAACTGGATGTTTTTTCTAAAGAGTTCAACAAAGGATTTAATATGGGAAAGGGAAATAGTAAGAGTAGGATGGAGGATCCATGCTGGTAACCAAAAGGGCCGTGTAGCGTAATGGATAAAACATTTGTTAGGGGTGTGCTGACCTGTTGTATTCGGCACACATGACAAATAATGTTTGATTTGATTGGATTGAAACCAAACATAAGACTGGACCAGATGGACAGATGGAGATTTCTGTGAGAGGCCAACTTGAAAAGAAAGAAGGAGAAGAAGCCTGGCTGGCCTTTCTCCGAAGGCAACCATTTCATGGGGCCCCCCTTGTATCCTCCACTACCAAATCCTCCACCAGCAGATGGAGATGGTGGCCTCCCACCCCCTCATAACCCACTCGAGGGTAGGCCTGTGCCAGGTGGAGGAGCTGTTGGATTAGGAGCTGACAGAGGGAGAGACTGGAGCT
The DNA here is from genome assembly GCF_029448725.1 of Salvelinus fontinalis. Classification (NCBI taxonomy): domain Eukaryota; kingdom Metazoa; phylum Chordata; class Actinopteri; order Salmoniformes; family Salmonidae; genus Salvelinus; species Salvelinus fontinalis. Next base: position 29,182 of record NW_026600857.1, on the reverse strand, counting down.
GCTACAACTGTGGGAAGTTAGGACATTTCTCAAGACACTGTCCTGGACGAGGGGCTCCTGCTGACGGAGGGAGAGACTGGAGCTGCTACAACAGTGGGAAGTTAGGGCATTTCTCAAGACACTCTTGGAGTAGGAGAAGGCTAAGGAGAGTGGCCGTCACCACCTGTTGTTGTGCAGGTGGACAAACCATTTGGAAGAGGAGGTGGATGAGGGGCTACCAACCGTGGGATGAGGCGGAAACAGAAAAATAAATGAATGAAGAAAACAATGATGAAGAACCAGAAGAGACCTGTCAACTGCTAAAATTGACCAATTTTGTCCACCCAAAACCCCTTTATTGATATTTGAGCTAATCAAACATAGAATTATGCCCTGTCTGCCCCCCTCAAATAAAAAATGAATTTATCTGTTGCCTGTACTGAAGAAGGATTGTCATTGGGATTGAGAGAAAATGGAATCTTCCCATGCCTGATGAATTGTTACTATGCTGGGCACTTGAATGATCAACATGTTGAGGGACAGCTGAGATAGCTATCCCTTGCTTCCCCATTGCATGCTAACCGGGAAGTGTCTGAACACCTACATTCTACTGCTGCTGTTCCCTTATGTGAAGAGGACCCTGAATACCAACAGAGATTGTCAAAACAAAAAGAGAAAGTGGAGATAACCATGAATGGGATACACAGAGGAAAAGACTTTGTAGCAGCTGGAGTGTTGCTGACGGATACTATGATGAGTCTGTATGAACTCCCTAGCTCTGTTCCCCACTGTAGCTTATCAAAGGCTCCTGGAACACAATGGAAAGATGTAGCTGTTCGGATGAAGAAAGTGATGGAAACAACTGATTGGGTGGCTTGGGAAGAAGAGAGAAAGTGGTCAGCTCCAACAGCAACTTTCTATTCCCCATACTGTGCTACTGCAATGACAACACCAAGAAAATAACCAATTCCTGTTGATCAATGATTGGCTAAAAGATATACCTGAAGAACTGTGGGCTAAATCAAAGACCGACATTGCACGCATGAAAGGAGCTGCGCAAGTTGTGGTTGTTCCAAAAAGCACCCACAAACCTTACAAAGCTCAGTACCCTCTCAGCAAAGAAGCCAAAAGGGATTCAAATCAAATCAAATTTTATTTGTCACATGTACCGAATACAACAGTGTACTGTTACTTACAAGCACTTAACCAACAATGCAGTTTTAAGAAAATACCTAAAAAAAAGTAACAAATAAAAGTAACAAATAACTAAAGAGCAGCAGTAAAATAACAATAGCGAGGCTTAATACAGGGGGTACCGGTACATAGTCAATGTCAATGGGCACCGGTTAGTCGAGGTAATTGGGGGAATATGTACATGTAGGTAGAGTTATTAAAGTGACTATGCATCGATAATAACAGAGAGTAGCAGCAGCGCAGAAGGGGGGGGGGGGGGGGCTATGCAAATAGTCTGGGTAGCCATTCCCATTCATAGTGCTCTTGTTGAAAGAGGCGCTCTGGTTCTCTGCCCGAATTCGCCATGTAACAGACCAATTTTCCCTGTTAGGAAACAATCTGGTGATTATCGTGTTGTGCAAGACCTTAGAATAGTAAATGATGCTGTAGATGCTAGAGCACCCCTGATGCCTAACACTGTTTATCCCAGGGGCCTCCATGTAGTTGTTGTTGTTCAGTAATTCATTTAGCTAATGCTTTCTTTCTTTTCTCTTCTCTTCTTCTGTTGCTCCTGGAGGGCGTATTTTGGTTCAGTATGTTGACCGTTTGTTGGTTTGCTCACAATCAGAAGAATTATGTCACAAGGACGCTCGGTCATTGTTGATTTTTTTGGCAGAAAATTGTCATAAAGTTTCCCCCAGTTTCCCCCAGTAAGATGCAATTATGCCGAAGCTCCATTAAATATTTGGTCATGGGGCCTCCCGGGTGGCGCAGTGGTCTAGGGCACTGCATCGCAGTGCATCTCTGGGTTCGCCCCCAGGCTCTGTCGCAGCCGGCCGCGACCGGGAGGTCCGTGGGGCAACGCACAATTGGGCTAGCGTCGTCCGGGTTAGGGAGGGTTTGGCCGGTAGGGATTTCCTTGTCTCATCGCGCTCCAGCGACTCCTGTGGCGGGCTGGGCGCAGTGTGCGCTAACCAAGGGGGCCAGGTGCACGGTGTTTCCTCCGACACATTGGTGCGGCTGGCTTCCGGGTTGGAGGCGCGCTGTGTTAAAGAAGCAGTGCGGCTTGGTTGGGTTGTGCCTCGGAGGACGCATGGCTTTCGACCTTCGTCTCTCCCGAGCCCGTACGGGAGTTGTAGCGATGAGACAAGATAGTAATTACTAGCGATTGGATACCACGAAAATTGGGGAGAAAAGGGGATCAAATTAAAAAATATATATATACACTGCTCAAAAAAATAAAGGGAACACTTAAACAACACAATGTAACTCCAAGTCAATCACACTTCTGTGAAATCAAACTGTCCACTTAGGAAGCAACACTGATTGACAATAAATTTCACATGCTGTTGTGCAAATGGAATAGACAAAAGGTGGAAATTATAGGCAATTAGTAAGACACCCCCCAAAAAGGAATGGTTCTGCAGGTGGTGACCACACACCACTTCTCAGTTCCTATGCTTCCTGGCTGATGTTTTGGTCACTTTTGAATGCTGGCGGTGCTTTCACTCTAGTGGTAGCATGAGACGGAGTCTACAACCCACACAAGTGGCTCAGGTAGTGCAGCTCATCCAGGATGGCACATCAATGCGAGCTGTGGCAAAAAGGTTTGCTGTGTCTGTCAGCGTAGTGTCCAGAGCATGGAGGCGCTACCAGGAGACAGGCCAGTACATCAGGAGACGTGGAGGAGGCCGTAGGAGGGCAACAACCCAGCAGCAAGACCGCTACCTCCGCCTTTGTGCAAGGAGCTACACTGCCAGAGCCCTGCAAAATGACCTCCAGCAGGCCACAAATGTGCATGTGTCTGCTCAAACGGTCAGAAACAGACTCCATGAGGGTGATATGAGGGCCCGACGTCCACAGGTGGGGGTTGTGCTTACAGCCCAACACCGTGCAGGACGTTTGGCATTTGCCAGAGAACACCAAGATTGGCAAATTCGCCACTGGCGCCCTGTGCTCTTCACAGATGAAAGCAGGTTCACACTGAGCACATGAGCACATGTGACAGACGTGACAGAGTCTGGAGACGCCGTGGAGAACGTTCTGCTGCCTGCAACATCCTCCAGCATGACCGGTTTGGCGGTGGGTCAGTCATGGTGTGGGGTGGCATTTCTTTGTGGGGCCGCACAGCCCTCCATGTGCTCGCCAGAGGTAGCCTGACTGCCATTAGGTACCGAGATGAGATCCTCAGACCCCTTGTGAGACCATATGCTGACACATGCACATTTGTGGCCTGCTGGAGGTCATTTTAAAGGGCTCTGGCAGTGCACCTCCTTGCACAAAGGCGGAGGTAGCGGTCCTGCTGCTGGGTTGTTGCCCTCCTACGGCCTCCTCCACGTCTCCTGATGTACTGGCCTGTCTCCTGGTAGCGCCTCCATGCTCTGGACACTACGCTGACAGACACAACAAACCTTTTTGCCACAGCTCGCATTGATGTGCCATCCTGGATGAGCTGCACTACCTGAGCCACTTGTGTGGGTTGTAGACTCCGTCTCATGCTACCACTAGAGTGAAAGCACCGCCAGCATTCAAAAGTGACCAAAACATCAGCCAGGAAGCATAGGAACTGAGAAGTGGTGTGTGGTCACCACCTGCAGAACCATTCCTTTTTTGGGGGTGTCTTGCTAATTGCCTATAATTTCCACCTTTTGTCTATTCCATTTGCACAACAGCATGTGAAATTTATTGTCAATCAGTGTTGCTTCCTAAGTGGACAGTTTGATTTCACAGAAGTGTAATTGACTTAGAGTTACATTGTGTTGTTTAAGTGTTCCCTTTATTTTTTTGAGCAGTGTATATATATATATATATATATATATATATATATATATATATATATATATATATATATATATATATATATTTGGTCATGAGTCATGACATTACTTCTGAGGGTCGCGCCCTCTCCAAAGATAGATATTTGGGTCATGAGTCATGACATTACTTCTGAGGGTCGCGCCCTCTCCAAAGATAGATATTTGGTCATGAGTCTTGACATTACTTCTGAGGGTCGCTCCCTCTCCAAAGATAGATATTTGGTCATGAGTCATGACATTACTTCTGAAGGTCGCGCCCTCTCCAAAGATAGATTATAGGCAATTAAAGCTTTGCCTAAACCTGTTACGCCCTCTCCAAAATACAGTACCAGGCAAAAGTTTGGACACACCTACTCATTCCAGGGTTTTTCTTTGTTGGTGGATACGGGTGCTACTACCTCCACTTTTGGTAAAGGTACAAGACTTACCCCTAACCAATAAAACTATAAACGCTTTTGGGATTTCCTCCACCCCAGTAATACATTGTGAAACAAAACCTATGCCCTATTCCATAGGATCAATGAATGTTGAAAATGTTTTTCTGTATTCACCCACCCAACCGTAACTTGTTAAGTAGAGACTTGTTAACTAAACTTAATGCTACAGTTTATTGTACCCCAGATAGAGTTTTCGTTGATATCCCAAAAGATGATATATTAAACCGATGAGTAAGCAGGCAAATTGAGGAGAGGGCACTCCCAGGAGGAGTGGGGGTCTGACACTGCCTCCCAGTCTATTTTGTCTCAGATGCCAGAAACCATATGGACAGAATATTTCAATGACAGTGGACTGTTGATCCCAGAAAGAAACCCTAGTCTAGATAGCTACTTTAAAAAGGAAGCTCTCTCCAAAGTTTATTGCTCCCCTTCTGAATTGGCCGATGTATTTTATAATTTCGGCGTATTACATATGAACCTCAAAATAATGGACATTTAATGAGTGTGAAGCAGAAAGTGAATATCCAACAGAAATTGGTAATAAATATTAAGAGTAGACTTAAATGCAAACACTGCCTTCCAAAAAGGAAAAAGTTATCATGTTTGTTTTGTTTGTTTTTAAACCTTACAGTGGCGGTGAAAGCAGAACACAGGTTGATAGTGATCCGTGTGCATTAGTAGTAGTGATTGAGAGGGTCTTTCCTATTGGGAAGAAAGGAGGGTCTTGTTGAAGGAAACAGATATGGAGACGAGTGAAAGTAACAAAGTGAATGGTAATATTAGTGGCTTTCAGACAGCACTCTAATAAGGCAATATCTTAGTAATTTGAAGGAGTAAATGTTTCAATACAAGGTCAGATGATGAACAGAGGGATTGAGCCTTGGGACTAATATAATATTAATTCGATAGTTTGAATATACCAGTGATTTAAGTAAGAAGGTAATGTCATCTAAAACAATCATCTGTTTCCATGATGTGGAACACTGTCCAGAATTGGAGTAAATCCAAGTCAATGTTTTAGTACTGAATACTGAGCTGATAAGTCAGCATTAACTTTTTGAAGGCCCTAGCAGATTTGCTAAAAAACAGGTTTTATATTTTGACTAGTTGATGTCACAGGAAGTTCGTACAGAACAGGTCAATGCAACCCAATTGTGGTAAGAGCTTGGAAACAATCTGAGTCTACAGATCCCTTGTGTATGTGTGTGTTTTTTAGATTGTACAACCCAGAGTGAAGGGTTTGAAGGTATGAAGTGTTTGGTTTAATGTGTTGATTTCGCTTACTTTAATAGAAGAATAGAACAGCCTTTGATAGCTTAAAATTGAACGATAATTATCACAGAGTGTTAAAAGGAGGAAAAGTGAGGGAAAGTGTTGTTGTCTGAAGAGATAACAATGAATTGTACACAGCATCTCCTCTCCCTCTATCTTGGTTCATGCAGTTGACTGTGACCTCTTCCTCAGACCAATTGGCAGTACGCCCAGAACATTGTTCTGGGAACCAAAAGTAGTATCTCAGTTTCAAGGTCCCAGCTTTGGGAGAAGAAGCCTTGTGAGGTGTCAGTCAGTCACGTGCAGGAACCAACGTTTTAATGATGAATAATGAATAATGTCAATCATGCTTATTTGACTTGTTTGAGTAGCAGTATAAGAGTACTGAAAGGGAACGCCCTCCTCAGAGATTTCATCAAGCTTGGATTGAGTTTGTGAACCTCTCTGGCCGTTATAATGAAGATTGATTCATTTACATTGAGTTTGAGTCCTTAGTGGTGAATATCCATGACAGACTTTCGAGAAGCAAAGTGTCACCGGCCACAACAATATGATGCAAAATGCCTCATTAGAAGGATCAGGTAGGCCCCCGGGCACACTCCCTGAGGAGGGCGTTGCACTCATAGACTAATATTGCTAGCAATGAAATCGTTTCCTGGTTGTTAAAACTCGAATTGTTCGCATAATTTCAGTTTATTTGAGAAAATAAGCTAGTATAGTGTAGAGAATCATTGTACCATCTAAACCGCTGTGAAATATATTTTCCATAACCAAAAATATTGTATTTTCAGCTGTTTGAAGCTGGTGTACAAAACCAAAAGTAAAATTATGCAAAAACAAAACTTAAAAACGGGAAGTATATAAAAAGCGCACATAGAACAGATCTACAGCTTCTTATACTTGCTTTCAAGTAGAATGATAGATCTATAACTCATATTTATATGTGAATTTTTTCAGGTTACATATTTAAGCAATAAGGCACGAGAGGGTGTGGTATATGGCCAATATACGACGGTTAAGGTATGTTCTAAAGCACGACGCAACGCGGAGTGCCTGGATACAGCCCAAAGCCGTGGTATATTTAAGCTTGTTTCAGGGTCAGCTAGACAAATCAAGGCTAGTGGAATCAACTGGTTGTGCACAGCACACAGGGTTTTGGCATCATCACCACACATCAGATGTTACAACCTGTGACAAGGTTGCACAACTGGCCATTCTCCTTACAGATTTGATTGTTTATTGACAGAAACAGTGTTTCTGACATGATCAACCATGCTCTTTGCACTGCAGCAGGGGTGAAATATACCATTAAGAAGTAAAGAAAGACAAAATCAAATCAAATCAAATTTTATTTGTCACATAAGCCGAATACAACAGGCGTAGACCTTACAGTGAAATGCTTACTTACAAGCCCTTAAACAACAATGCAGTTTTAAGAAAAATAAGTGTTAAGAAAAAATTAGATAAGTCAAATGCAAATAGTCCGGGTAGCCATTTGATTAGCTATTCAGGAGTCTTATGGTTTGGGGGTAGAAGCTGTTATGAAGCCTTTTGGACCTAGACTTAGCGCTTCGGTACCCGCTTGCCGTGCAGTAGCAGAGAGACAAATCTATGACTAGGGTGGCTGGAGTCTTTGACAATTTTTAGGGCCTTCCTCTGACACCGCCTGGTACAGAGGTCGTGGATGGCAGGAAGCTTGGGCTCAGTGATGTACTGGGCCGTACGCACTACCCTCTGTAGTGCTTTGCGGTCGGAGGCTGAGCAGTTGCCACACCAGGCAGTGATGCAACCAGTCAGGATGCTCTCGATGGTACAGCTGTAGAACTTTTTGAGGATCTGAGGACCCATGACAAATCTTTTCATTCTCCTGAGGGGGAGTGGGCTTTGTCGTGCCCGCTTCACGACAGTCTTGGTGTGCTTGGACCATGATAGTTTGTTGGGGATGTGGACACCAAGGAACTTGAAGCTCTCAGCCTGCTCCACTACAGCCCCGTGGATGGGAATGGGGGCGTGCTCGGTCCTCTCCTTTGTCTTGATCATGTTGAGAGAGAGGTTGTTATCCTGGAACCACTCGGCCAGGTCTCTGACCTCCTCCCTATAGACTGTCTCATCGTTGTCAGTGATCAGTCCTACCACTGTTGTGTCGTCTGCAAACTTAATGATGGTGTTGGAGTCGTGCCTGGCCACGCAGTCATGGGTGAACAGGGAGTACAGGAGGGGACTGAGCATGCACCCCTGAGGGGCCCCAGTGTTGAGGATCAGCGTGGCAGATGTATTGTTACATACCCTTTGAATTGAACTCCAGCTCTTTCTTGAAGTCAAGGTCACTTACACAGTGACCATCAACAGCCTGGATGAGAGCAATGGTTCCATAGTGAACTCTTCCCTTCTATGTCTGCCAGGACCAAAATTGTGACCAGGGATATCTCTGGCATCATCCATCCATAGATTTGTGGAGAAACTTTAGCAGAGAATGAACCCATCAATTTCCCTTGCACTAAAGAATTTGAGATCACAGTTTTTTAAACTCTTATTTTACCAGTTAAGCTGACTGAAAACACATTCTCATCTACAGCAACAACCTGGGGAATAGTTACAGGGGAGAGGAAGGAATGAGCCAATTGGAAGCAGTTCAGTTGTGTAAAGCAAAACAAACTATTTTGGCAAGAGCTGGAGTTCAATTCAAAGTTTGTCTGGTACCATCTGATGGCCATAAGCAGGTTATCTACAACAGTGGCCTCATCAGGGTCCATCTTCCACCTCACTGTCCGAAGACACACACTTTCAGCTGACATCATGACAGAGAGAAAGGAGACAGAGAAAATAAGACATAACACCAGCCCCAAGGACCATTGGGGTATGTTGTAGAATGCTGGCTGGTGAGTTATATGTACAATGTGAGTATTGTCTTCTCTGTTTGCAGTCTGTTGTGGCAAGTGGAGGATTTAGGTATAGGCGACATGGGCAGCCGCAAAAAAATTGGATTCGTGACATTTACGCGATCGGTTTTCTATCGCTCATTTTCAAGTCACGTCAATGATATCATGTCACCGTCTGGGACTGTGGGTCAATTAACCTTGTCGGAGTGGGTGCCCTAATTCAAGTTTGTGAGCTAGGCAGGCTATTGCCTGGGAAGGTCTACCACTCAGAAGTACGAGATGGGGAGGGGGCGGGGGTAGGTTGACCTCAGGTCTCCCCACTGGAAGCCCAAGGTAGGGGGAGCGGGGGAATCTATCAAATAGTGCACCTCTAACTTTGTACAGTACTAATTCAATTAGTAAAATCAGTGACACTACAAAATGTTACCAAATAAAACACAATTCATTCATGATACTGTGAATATATAGTTTCACAGACATATTGTTGAAGGGGTGGTTCCCCTCAGGGAGCCATATAAGCTAGAACCACAACTGGTTGTGGCTGTAACTCTGGCAATAAGCACAGCTATCCAGGACAGGGAGGGTAAGGAAGTCATTGCCATCCAATCAGTTCAGTTACCCTGAGAAAGTTAACTGACAGATAGATGCATTTTGTCTTCATATAATTTCATATTGTGGAATTTAAATGTTTAACAGGCCAATGTTTAAAACGTAAATGCTTCTTTCAATAAATAAAATGTATTTCCCTTTTGTTTATTTTCAGCTCGATGTTGTCCAGAAATCCAAGAGGGAAGATCCAACACTTCTTCTAGGGTTTTATGACTATTGTCAGTGATGTGCTTTTGCTTCATGAATTGATGGTGTCAATAAAGTGTTTTCGTCCCTGATGAATATTTTCCTCCTCAACAATTTCATGTGGCCTAGATATGAATAAATGCATTTTCATTTGACTTTAAGCCTTTTTCTATTAACCAAGTCACAGTGACACAGTATTAGTAATTGGTAATTCATGCTTAATCCATCATTAGGAAACATATGCCAAACTTTTTGCATTAAATCCAAGTAATTTATGGACAATTAGAAAAATTGGACCATCGATGAACTATGCAAAGCGCTCAATTATGCACCCTGGCTTGAAAATAAATTATTTCCAACATAGTATGTACCTCGCCCCGCCCATAATTTGGTCGTCACTAGTTATTACAGCCACAAAGTACTAAACCCCGCCCATTACTTAAATGTATCTTCTCAAAATATGATTTTAAACCTAACTCTAACCTTATCCACACTGCCAACCTTATGTCTAACCTTAGCCTTACATTAAGACCAAAAAGAAAACGTTTGTTTTCATAAATATTTACGATGGCTGTGGTAACTAGTGGAAACCCAATAACTTTCCTACGCGATGCACATCAATAACAGGCTCTCTGATTGGTCAGGGACACATGAACGGTGCATTTGTAAATGGCTTTCCTTGGGAATAATGTAATGTTTTATTTGTTGTAATGTATTATCAGCACCTTAAAGCATTTTGTCGCAATTTTGAGTAACATTTTTTTGATCGTCTTGGATCTGGAAAACGATGTCGGCCGCAGAAGGCGATCGCAGTTCGGAACAACTGAATAAATTCGAGAAACTGACAGTGAGGCCTCCAGTCAGAGTAGCAGGTCAGTCAAAAACAACATGTAGCATATCCAGCTAGCTAACGTTAGCCATATTACTAGAGACCTGTCCGCTGGTAACGTTACTGTTATGAAACCAATTCAATGAATATGTTTGACAAAGTCCGCAAATCTTGATTGCAGAGGATAACTGGGTTTTTGTGCTATTGACATTGAAAGGCAAGATGTTTAACCAAATGTAACAATAGCGGCGACCTAGGTAGCTAACTAGTTAGCCTATGTCTGAACCACTAACTAGCTAACGTTACCTAGGTAGGTAATTAGCTATCTATGTTTATTTTGGTTTGGTCAGAGAACAATAAACCATGGAAACAACGGTTAAGAATAAAATATGAACGTAAACAATCTCATATTAGCCTAATCTACTAACGTTATTAGCTGGATTGCAAATGTTTTAGCTGACTAACGTTAATTCTAGCTAACGTTATTTCACGTATGTCAGTTTTTTGCGCTTCATGTTGTTGGCTGAACCAGAATCTGTCTTTACAGGAGACGTTCATTAATAAGACCAGATTCTGGGTCAGTTGTTGGCTATACAAATGCTTGATGCATAACGTTCGCTAGACTGACATCATTATGATTATGGAAAGATGGTTGGTGGTCGACTCATCTGCAGAAATGCTCAACTCCAGGTGATCCTCCATCCTTGCAAAAAAAATCTGTTTAGTAGAACGTGATTCATACATTTAACTGAAGCTATTGACCACGGTATTGATTGATTTACAGTATGCGAATGACCTCGACACTGACTCCAAACCACCAAGATGAGAAATTGATCATATTTCATTATACACATCATCACATTATTTTGGTCCTCAGGCATTAGGCCTTCTATTGTTGTCAATACACAGGAATATAATCTAATGCTGTTTAATAATCACATATATACTGATGCCGGATGGATTTGTGTTTGTTACATCAAGGACTGCATCCGGAGCCCCAGGTACTGTGGTCCATAGTCCAACAGTTGTTAGCCAGCTGGCGGCAACCCTTGTTCATAGTAACATAGAGCTCGCCAGCTTGTAGTCCTAAATACAGGAAATCAGTTACATCTGGTTCGTTCAGCAATTCCTATGGTGGGAAAGAATGGGGTTTTGGAATAAACACTGAAAATGAGGTCTGAGGTTAACACAGGCTTAGGAGATCTTATGTTTTTTCCCCCCTATGAGATAATATTAGTCAATTAACAGGACCTTTATGAATTAAGAAGACTATGTGCTTGTTTTGATTAAAGAAATGCTTAAAGTGACAGCTAATGAAGATTATCACAAAACGTATAAGATCTCCTAAGCCTAAAAGAGGATAGGCTGCATGCTGTAGAAAGAGGATAGGCTACATGCTGTAGAAAGAGGATAGGCTACATGCTGTAGAAAGAGGATAGGCTACATGCTGTAGAAAGAGCCTAGGCTACATGCTGTAGAAAGAGGATAGGCTACATGCTGTAGAAAGAGGATAGGCTACATGCTGTAGAAAGAGGATAGGCTACATGCTGTAGAAAGAGCCTAGGCTACATGCTGTAGAAAGAGGATAGGCTACATGCTGTAGAAAGAGGATAGGCTACATGCTGTAGAAAGAGGATAGGCTACATGCTGTAGAAAGAGGATAGGCTACATGCTGTAGAAAGAGGATAGGCTACATGCTGTAGAAAGAGCCTAGGCTACATGCTGTAGAAAGAGGCTAGGCTACATGCTGTAGAAAGAGGATAGGCTACATGCTGTAGAAAGAGGATAGGCTACATGCTGTAGAAAGAGGCTAGGCTACATGCTGTAGAAAGAGGCTAGGCTACATGCTGTAGAAAGAGGCTAGGCTACATGCTGTAGAAAGAGGATAGGCTACATGCTGTAGAAAGAGCCTAGGCTACATGCTGTAGAAAGAGCCTAGGCTACATGCTGTAGAAAGAGCCTAGGCTACATGCTGTAGAAAGAGGCTAGGCTACATGCTGTAGAAAGAGGCTAGGCTGCATGCTGTAGAAAGAGGCTAGGCTGCATGCTGTAGAAAGAGGCTAGGCTACATGCTGTAGAAAGAGGCTAGGCTGCATGCTGTAGAAAGAGGCTAGGCTGCATGCTGTAGAAAGAGGCTAGGCTGCATGCTGTAGAAAGAGGCTAGGCTGCATGCTGTAGAAAGAGGCTAGGCTGCATGCTGTAGAAAGAGGCTAGGCTACATGCTGTAGAAAGAGGCTAGGCTGGACATTGAGTGACATTGAAAAAAGCCACCTAGCAACATAGAGAGGACATGAGTGCCTGGGCAATATAAAGCCAGGCTGTCAGACCAGCTCACAAAGTTGAATGCATGGGGATGTTTAGGTCCTGGGAGAACAGAATGCATGGGGATGTTTAGGGCTTGGGAGAACAGAATGCATTGGGATGTTTAGGGCTTGGGAGAACAGAATGCATGGGGATGTTTAGGGCCTAGAAGAACAGAATGCATGGGGATGTTTAGGGCTTGGGAGAACAGAATGCATGGGGATGTTTAGGGCTTGGGAGAACAGAATGCATGGGGATGTTTAGGGCCTGGGAGAACAGAATGCATGGGGATGTTTAGGGCCTGGGAGAACAGAATGCATGGGGATGTTTAGGGCCTGGGAGAACAGAATGCATGGGGATGTTTAGGTCCTAGAAGAACAGAATGCATGGGGATGTTTAGGGCTTGGGAGAACAGAATGCATGGGGATGTTTAGGGCCTGGAAGAACAGAATGCATGGGGATGTTTAGGGCCTAGAAGAACAGAATGCATGGGGATGTTTAGGGCTTGGGAGAACAGAATGCATGGGGATGTTTAGGGCTTGGGAGAACAGAATGCATGGGGATGTTTAGGGCCTAGAAGAACAGAATGCATGGGGATGTTTAGGGCTTGGGAGAACAGAATGCATGGGGATGTTTAGGGCCTAGAAGAACAGAATGCATGGGGATGTTTAGGGCTTGGGAGAACAGAATGCATGGGGATGTTTAGGGCTTGGGAGAACAGAATGCATGGGGATGTTTAGGGCTTGGGAGAACAGAATGCATGGGGATGTTTAGGGCCTGGGAGAACAGAATGCATGGGGATGTTTAGGGCCTGGGAGAACAGAATGCATGGGGATGTTTAGGGCCTGGGAGAACAGAATGCATGGGGATGTTTAGGTCCTAGAAGAACAGAATGCATGGGGATGTTTAGGGCTTGGGAGAACAGAATGCATGGGGATGTTTAGGGCCTGGGAGAACAGAATGCATGGGGATGTTTAGGGCCTAGAAGAACAGAATGCATGGGGATGTTTAGGGCCTGGGAGAACAGAATGCATGGGGATGTTTAGGGCCTGGGAGAACAGAATGCATGGGGATGTTTAGGTCCTAGAAGAACAGAATGCATGGGGATGTTTAGGGCTTGGGAGAACAGAATGCATGGGGATGTTTAGGGCCTGGGAGAACAGAATGCATGGGGATGTTTAGGGCCTAGAAGAACAGAATGCATGGGGATGTTTAGGGCTTGGGAGAACAGAATGCATGGGGATGTTTAGGGCCTGGGAGAACAGAATGCATGGGGATGTTTAGGGCCTGGGAGAACAGAATGCATGGGGATGTTTAGGGCCTGGGAGAACAGAATGCATGGGGATGTTTAGGGCCTAGAAGAACAGAATGCATGGGGATGTTTAGGGCCTAGAAGAACAGAATGCATGGGGATGTTTAGGGCTTGGGAGAACAGAATGCATGGGGATGTTTAGGGCTTGGGAGAACAGAATGCATGGGGATGTTTAGGGCCTGGGAGAACAGAATGCATGGGGATGTTTAGGGCCTGGGAGAACAGAATGCATGGGGATGTTTAGGGCCTGGGAGAACAGAATGCATGGGGATGTTTAGGGCCTGGGAGAACAGAATGCATGGGGATGTTTAGGGCCTGGGAGAACAGAATGCATGGGGATGTTTAGGTCCTAGAAGAACAGAATGCATGGGGATGTTTAGGGCCTGGAAGAACAGAATGCATGGGGATGTTTAGGGCCTAGAAGAACAGAATGCATGGGGATGTTTAGGGCTTGGGAGAACAGAATGCATGGGGAAGTTTAGGGCCTGGGAGAACAGAATGCATGGGGATGTTTAGGGCCTAGAAGAACAGAATGCATGGGGATGTTTAGGGCTTGGGAGAACAGAATGCATGGGGATGTTTAGGGCTTGGGAGAACAGAATGCATGGGGATGTTTAGGGCCTAGAAGAACAGAATGCATGGGGATGTTTAGGGCTTGGGAGAACAGAATGCATGGGGATGTTTAGGGCTTGGGAGAACAGAATGCATGGGGATGTTTAGGGCTTGGGAGAACAGAATGCATGGGGATGTTTAGGGCCTGGGAGAACAGAATGCATGGGGATGTTTAGGGCCTGGGAGAACAGAATGCATGGGGATGTTTAGGTCCTAGAAGAACAGAATGCATGGGGATGTTTAGGGCTTGGGAGAACAGAATGCATGGGGATGTTTAGGGCCTGGGAGAACAGAATGCATGGGGATGTTTAGGGCCTAGAAGAACAGAATGCATGGGGATGTTTAGGGCTTGGGAGAACAGAATGCATGGGGATGTTTAGGGCCTAGAAGAACAGAATGCATGGGGATGTTTAGGGCTTGGGAGAACAGAATGCATGGGGATGTTTAGGGCTTGGGAGAACAGAATGCATGGGGATGTTTAGGGCCTGGGAGAACAGAATGCATGGGGATGTTTAGGGCCTGGGAGAACAGAATGCATGGGGATGTTTAGGTCCTAGAAGAACAGAATGCATGGGGATGTTTAGGGCTTGGGAGAACAGAATGCATGGGGATGTTTAGGGCCTGGGAGAACAGAATGCATGGGGATGTTTAGGGCCTAGAAGAACAGAATGCATGGGGATGTTTAGGGCTTGGGAGAACAGAATGCATGGGGATGTTTAGGGCCTGGGAGAACAGAATGCATGGGGATGTTTAGGGCCTGGGAGAACAGAATGCATGGGGATGTTTAGGGCCTGGGAGAACAGAATGCATGGGGATGTTTAGGGCCTGGGAGAACAACAGTGTGACAGGAACTGGGCCAATGGACAGTGACAGTGGGATTTGGTAGCAGAGCTTGGGTGCGAGCCAGCCTCTTGAGCTTGGCACTGTCTGTCTGCTGATGGACAAAACACATGCCTGGTCCATTATACTGCATTATACAACGGCATCACCATCCCCACTCGGTTCGTGCTATGTGAAAGTGGCATTGAATGGTGGAATGTTCTCAAACCTAGAATAGATGTGTTGGTTTAAATGCGGAAGACACATTTCGGTTGAATGCATTCAGTTGTGCAACTGACTAGGTTTTCCCTTTCCCTTGACCTAAGGTAGCCTAGGTCCTGTACTTCATTAAAGTATAGCATTTTTGGATTCTAGTAGAGTGGATTTGATCATGCCTGCCCTACATTGAGACTGAAGATGAAGAATGACCTGTGCTCAACCCATTTATTATCTCGTCTTTTAGCTTGTTAGTTGAGTGTCGTTTTGGCATGGTAAAGCTTTATCCCGGTCTCAAGCCTGGCGCTGAGAGTATCAGTGTTTCACATATGGTGTGAATGGACAAGTACCTGACAAAATAAACCAAACACTTGAGTCAATAAGGGATATAAAGTATATTGAAAGCAGGTGATTCCACACAGGTGGAGTTGCAGAGTTAATAAAGTTAATAAAGGAATTAACATCCCATCATGACTGCCATGCATGGCTAGAAGAAGAGATCTCAGGAACTTTGAAAGAGGGGTCTCAAAAGAGCATAGGGGGTTTAAAGGGTGGTGTGTGTGTGTCTGTCAGATCTCAACCTAATTGAACACTTATGGGAGATTCTGGAGCAGTGCTTATTAAGATGGTATTTTCCACCACCATCAACAAAACACAAAATTAGGGAATTTCTTGTGGAAGAATGGTGTCGCATCCCTCCAATAGAGTTCCAGACACTTGTAGGATCTATGCTAAAGCGCATTGAAGCTGTTGTGGTGGCCCAACACCCTGTTATAAACAAACCAGTAACATTCTAGGTCTCTGGAATGTGTGTTCCTTTCTCTTGTACACAGTGTGCTGCAGAAACGGGTTATTCTGTTTAGCACGGACTCTCGCTATGCTGTTGGACATGGGAAACATGTTTTGGATAGCTTGCCCTCTGTAGTTCACACTGCAACCCACGGTCTCTGAAAAATGACTACCCTGTAAACAATGTCCTGGGTTCTGTTAGCCTAACCTAGGATCTGCATCTAATCACAACATCATCATGGTGCTATGTTAGAAGAGGCCATGTTGACCCCCTTGAGTCATTAGGGACCCCTTGCTCTGCTGCTGATGTTTAAGAAACAAGTGGTTGATGTGTGTGTACTGACCGACTGACGACTCTGATTGTGGTGACGGGCCCTAAGAAAATTAGTATGGCCTCTAGGTTGGGTGTGAGTGTGTCTGGGCGAGTTCGTTTTGCATGCCTCGGATGGGCAGACCCTTCCATCGGTCCTTCCATTTTAGACCATTTCATTGATCATTAAGTGAACTCTCCACCCACCCGGGTCACCGGGCCATGAAAAACACACTTGCCTTATGTTAGTGTCTTTTTGTCACTTTCCAGCACCCACCCATTTTGTTGATTCTCTCTGACTATCAGCTCAGTCAGTAGAGCATGGCGCTTGCAACGCCAGGGTTGTGGGTTCGATTCCCATGGGGGATCAGTACTTACAAATATACGAAAATGTATCCACTCACTACTGTAAATGTCTCTGGATAAGAGCGTCTGGTAAATGATTAGAATGTAAGAATCAGCGCGTTCTCTACGTGCCAGCTGCCAGTCTAATAGCTGACTACTCGCCCTAATCCTTATGTGGCTGGCTACTTAATTGATGCATCCAAATGAGAATTGAACTGTTTTCTTTATGTTGGCTGGGAACACTGGTATCAGCTGCAGTGTTGCAGGTTATGGACCAAATGCCCAGCCTAGGAATTAGGCTATTGGTGGTGAGCTCTGTGTTTTTACTGCAGAGAGGAAAGTCATGCAGCTGAAAGGTGAAGGTGGCAGGGCTCTTGTGATCTCTCTTGGTGGACAGTCACTGTGGAAAAGAGCGCCCATCGGTGGGACCTTTTGAAAGCTGTGTTCCTAAGTCTGAGACGTTTTGTTTTCAGTGAATCCACACACACACTTTGTTTTTCTATCCCTGTGGGGACCAAACATTTATTCCCATCAAAATACTATTTTCCTAACCCTGATTCTAACCCTTAAGCTAAGCCTAAAATATCCTTTGCCTTATTGGGGATCTGGGAAATGTCCCCACAAGGGAACATTTTCCTTGTTTTTCTATTTTTTGGTTCTATTTAGAACAGTTTATATTTTTTTGATCAACTTTTATTATCATGGCAGCATGATGTGAACCCATGAAGATTAACACAGGACTGATGAACGATGGCCAACTAGGCTATGTGTGATTCCTGTAGTTGTAGCCCGCTGTAGCTTAACATCTCTCTCCACCTTGTCCCTTACTGTCATCCTCCTCCTAATACCTCTACCACTCTGTACCACCCCACAGGTCTCCATATGCCCCCAGCTCGGAGCGGGCATCGCTGCGTGGCAGACAACACCAACCTGTACGTGTTCGGGGGGTACAATCCGGACTATGATGAGTCGGGCGGCCAGGAAAACGAGGACTACCCGCTGTTCAGGGAGCTGTGGAGGTACCACTTTGCCACGGGCACCTGGCAGCAGATCCGTACAGAGGGCTACATGCCCACCGAGCTGGCCTCCATGTCAGGTAAGGGAACCAGTAGGATTGTTTTTTTCAGGTATGGAATTTAAAGGGACACTACAGTGAAAATGATCTTTTAGCCTACGGTGTCCCTTGATGTAATATCTTCAGGTACCGAAGGGTATTATGTTCAGGGGTACTGAAGGGTATTATGTTCAGGAGTACTGAAGGGTATTATGTTCAGGGGTACTGAAGGGTATTATGTTCAGGAGTACTGAAGGGTATTAGGTTCAGGGGTACTGAAGGGTATTATGTTCAGGAGTACTGAAGGGTATTATGTTCAGGGGTACTGAAGGGTATTATGTTCAGGAGTACTGAAGGGTATTATGTTCAGGGGTACTGAAGGGTATTATGTTCAGGAGTACTGAAGGGTATTATGTTCAGGGGTACTGAAGGGTATTATGTTCAGGAGTACTGAAGGGTATTATGTTCAGGGGTACTGAAGGGTATTATGTTCAGGAGTACTGAAGGGTATTATGTTCAGGGGTACTGAAGGGTATTATGTTCAGGGGTACTGAAGGGTATTATGTTCAGGGGTACTGAAGGGTATTATGTTCAGGGGTACTGAAGGGTATTATGTTCAGGGGTACTGAAGGGTATTAGGTTCAGGGGTACTGAACGGTATTAGGTTCAGGGGTACTGAACGGTATTATGTTCAGGGGTACTGAACGGTATTAGGTTCAGGGGTCCCGTGTGGCTCAGTTGGTGTTGTGTAGTGGCTTTGCTGGCATGCATATAAAAACTTGTTTTGTTTTAATTTGCCCCACCAAGATTTACATGCTAAAATCGCCACTGATCTGCAGTATAAATGTAGCTCATTGAGCAGACTTAGCACAGATTTGACAGTCATTCAGTACAAATGAAATACCAGGGCCCATCTACTGTAGTAATTTACCCTTGACATTTATGAATGGAAAACTCAGGTTGCAGTATTTACTTTTTCATTTCCAATGCATGTAATCCATCAATAACAACTTAATACAGTATGGTCACTTCTTATCAAGAGGGTAAAGTAAAAATCCTAGAATTCTCCACATCTAAAATGTTTAATTAAATCAAACCAATTGTGATTGTATGAAAGAATGCTTGAATGAACAAGCACTGCCAATGAGATGCTGGTGGGGGTTAAACTGATTTAGAACGCAGTCACTTGTGACGAGTTTTGGTTAGTAAAATATGATTTAGCTAACTCATTGATGTATTAAATCACGAAAGAGCATTTCTACACCTCATTAACATCAAATGGACTGTTTGATAAATATATGGTCTGTGGATGATTTTCCGGTTTTACCTCGTCATCCCATGATATTATGACCTCAGAAGACAATGGATTATCAAGTTTAGTGATTTGGTGAAAAGCCTCCAGATGGACAATCCCACCTGCTGTCAGACCGCTGGGTATAGTGTCCAGTAGCCATGACAATGGGAGGGACTTCAAATCTAATTTTATTGGTTGAAAACACATATTTAGCTAATGTTATTTTGGGTGTAGCGAAATGCTTGTAAAATAAGTCCAGTAAGAAACACTTTGTTTTCCGTTGCAAAATGTCTTAAGGTTTTGCTACTGTGTGCCCTAATGAACACGACCCAGCTTAAACCCTCAGTATTGTGCCCCTCAGCTGTTTTACATGGAAACAATCTGCTGGTGTTTGGTGGCACTGGGATTCCCTTTGGGGAAAACAACGGGAATGACGTCCACGTCTGCAACGTCAAGTACAAGCGGTGGTCGCTGCTCAACTGCCGAGGGAAGAAGCCCAACCGAATCTACGGACAGGTGGGCCAATCAAATCTGGCATTACTGGCTCACCTCTGATTATCTTCTCTACTGGTTCTGTCTGCCACTGCCTCCTTGGCTTGCTCTGGACTCTTCTGAGGTTTAGGCCTACACTCCGTTTCCTGTTAAAGGGCACTTCCGCCACTTTTCAACCTCATTCATTATCTCCAGTACCATATCAGTGTAATCAGACACCTTGACTTTTTCCACATTTGTTAGGTTACAGCCTTATTCTAAAATGGATTAAACAAATATTTTACTCTCATCAATCTACACACAATACCCCATAACGACAAAGCAGAAACTAAAAAAAAAAAAGTTTGCTTAAAAAAAAGTTTATCACATTTACGTAAGTATACAGACCCTTTACTCAGTACTTTGTTGAAGCACCTTTGGTAGCGATTATAGCCTCGAGTCTTCTTGGGTATGACGCTGCAAGCTTGGCAAACCAGTATTTGGGGAGTTTCTCCCATTCTTCTCTGTAGATCCTCTCAAACTCGGTCAGGTTAGATGGGGAGTGTCACTGCACAGCTATTTTCAGGTCTCCAGAGATGATCGATCGGGTACAAGTCCGAGCTCTGGCTGGGCCACTCAAGGACATTCAGAGACTTGTCCCGAAGCCACTCCTGCATTGTGTTGGCTGTATGCTTAGGGTTGTTGTCCTGTTGGAAGGTGAACCTTCGCCCCAGTCTGAGGTCCTGAGCACTCTGGTGCAGGTTTTCATCAAGGATCTCGCTACTTTTCTCCATTCATCTTTGCCTCCATCCTGACTAGTCTCCCAGTCCCTGCTGCTGAAAAACATCCCCACAGCATGATTCTGCCACCACCGTGCTTCACCGTAAGGATGGTGCCAGGTTTCATCTAGACGTGGCGCTTGGCATTCACGCCAAACAGTTCAATCTTGGTTTCATCAGACCAGAGAATTTTGTTTCTCATGGTCTGAGAGTCTTTGGGTGCCTTTTGGCAAACTCCAAGTGGCTGTCATCTGCCTTTTTACTAAGGAGTGGATTCCGTCTGGCCACTCTACCATAAAGGCCTAATTGGTGGAGTGCTGCAGAGATGGTTGTCCTTCTGGAAGTTTCTCCCATCTCCACAGAGGAACTCTAGAGCTCTGTCAGAGTGACCATCTGGTTCTTGGCCACCTCCCTGACCAAGACCCTTCTCCCCCAATTGCTCAGTTTGGCTGGGCAGCCAGCTCTAGGAAGAGTCTTGGTGGTTCCAAACTTCTTCCATTTAAGAATGATGGAGGCCACTGTGTTCTTGGGGACCTTGAATGCTGGAGAAATGTTTTGGTACCCTTTCCGAGATCTGTGCCTTAACACAATCCTGTTTCGGAGCTCTACGGATAATTCCTTCGACCTCATGGCTTGGTATTTGCTCTGACATGCACGGTCAACTGTGGGGCCTTATATAGACAGGTGTGTTCCTTTCCAAATCATGTCCAATCAATTGAATTTACCCCAGGTGGACTCCAATCAAGTTGTAGAAACTTCTCAAGGATGATCAATGGAAACAGGATGCACCTGAGCTCAATTTGGAGTCTCATAGCAAAGGGTCTGAATACTTAATACATTTTATAATAAGGCTGTAACATAACAAAATGTGGAAAGTTCAAGTCACTATGTGAAAACAGCACCTTTCTGTGATCTGTGGTTAAAACACAAGAAGGGTCCTGAAAAAACTGCTTCTCTGTGACATAACAGGGTAGGATTAATCGTGAAACAAGGGATTTTCAAAGCCTGCAAATCGTTTCTAGCCAGAGGGAGGTTTTTTTCTTGCTGCCCACGTCACCGTGAATCTCATAGTGTTTGAAAATCACAGTTTTTCAAAATGTTTTAACTTTTGATGATGTCATTGGATATAACTTTTTAACGTCATATTTAGTTCTACAAAATGTAGAAATGCACTGTTTTCACTTGTAGACACTGGTATTGAGTTGGAGGTAATGAACATTAGATTAGAAAGCTCTTATGCACTTTGATATGCATTTGTAAAATTTGAATAAAATCTGATTGACTTAACTAGAAGGCATTAAAGAATCCCAGGGGAGCATATTATATAGCAGAAGTAGATATAGGCAATCCTTGCAAATAAAAATATTTATTGTTGTTGATTTCCATTAAAGTTTGATTTGGTAGCCATTTTGTTTCTCTCTCCCCAAGGCGATGGCCATCATTAACAGCTTCCTGTATGTATTTGGGGGAACAACGGGCTACATCTACAGCACAGACCTGCACAGACTGGACCTGAACACTAGAGAGTGGATCCACCTCAAACCCAACAACCCACCAGACGACCTGCCTGAGGAACGGTGAGCATCACGCCTTAATCGGTCCCACCGGATCATGTCATTGTCCCTCCCTGTTTGTCCAATTTCTTCTGGTTGGTGTCTAGCGAATACACCCTAGTCACTGGGTAGCATGACCTGACTTATTCCTTTCAGCTCCTAGAGGAGCAGAGGGCCTCATAAGTAATGAGTCACGTCTGTTTGTGTCACAGGTACAGACATGAAATAGCACACGACCGTCAGAGGATATACATCCTGGGAGGAGGGACCTCCTGGACCTCCTATCCTCTGGACAAGGTAGTACACCAATCTGTCATCAACATAAACCTGTGGTAGTTTGTGGCCCTGTTCCAATCACTTTCACCTATCCATTCAATTCAGATCTGTGATAACTTCAAGGAAGGTCAGAAGAATGATCGTAAACCTGTGATGGTAGTGAATCTGACTAGGCAAACAGACAGCTAATCTGGGTCATTTGGTCACTTGGTGATTTTCAGGCTATTTTTAGTGCTGTAAAGCCATAAAGATCGAGGAAGCAGCGACTTCTGTCACTGAGTGAGGCTGGGTTGTGAGGCTGGGTTGTGAGGCTGGGTTGTGTGGCCGGGTTGTGTTTGTGTGTGTTGGAGGTGAACTCATTTCCTCTTTTTTTTGTACCAGATACATGCGTACAACCTGGAGACAAACTCCTGGGAGGAGATCTCAACCAAGCCTCATGATAAAATAGGTTTGTGTTTGATGTTTCAATAGAAAACGAATGTGCTGTCTATGGGTCTTTTTCTTCACATATCACTACTCATCCAATTGCTTTGGGTTTTGACAGGGTACCCTGCTCCCAGGAGATGTCACAGCTGTGTGCAGATACGGAACGGTGAGATTCTTCTCATTTTATTCCATAGCAGTAGTATTACAATGTTTGTACAGGAGGTGTAGGGGTGTCGTTGCCCACTCCGGACCACTTAACCCTCTAACGGTGGTGGTTTTATCAGAGCCACTTTCAGAAGTCTTCATTAGTCTGCTTCTGTCTGCCTCCGCATCTCATTCAACAGTTCCATTCAATGAAGTCTCAAATAGGGTTTGGGGGAAAAAAAAAAAGTCATTTTCTTCATCCCATCAATATATTCTAACTGGTCTCAGTCTAACCCATGATGTTGTGTGTCTCAGATGTGTTTCTATGCGGAGGTTACAACGGTGAAGTCATAGTGGCTGATCTGTGGAAGATCAGCCTGCAGACGTTCCAGTGGACCAAGCTCCCAGCAGTGATGCCTGAGCCAGCCTATTTCCACTGTGCTGCTGTGACCCCGGTCAGTAGGGCACTACACCAGAGGAAAGCTCAGCTGTTTATTATGTAGTAGTTGATGTAGAACTGTCATAGTGTCCCATTTAGTGTATACGCATTTCGCTGGTTTCAAGATCTAGCATAGTAGACTTAAAAGGAAACGCCACTCAAAAACTACCAATGTTGATACAGTCCCAAAATGTTTTGCATGTCAGCAGTCAAACTTCAAAGATATTGGACTTTCAAGAAGCAAAGTGTCACTTGACGATGTTCCTTTAATAAGGTGCTATGTCTCCTTAACCCCTCTCTACTACCTCATTTCAGAACTCATTTGTAAGTCCCTTCATCTCTCTGGCCTAAGCCCATTTGTTTCCAATCCAACTAGCTTTATTGGCACGATTAGTCAGTATATTCTTACACTGCCAAAACAAGAACACAGGATCATCCTAAATCAATAACCACAATTCAATATCCAGCTCATATTTCACTCACTCTCTCTGTGCGACTGACTGTTGCATGGCGATAAAGGTTTCTGATTGTGATCTTCTCTCCGGTCAGGCTGGCTGCATGTACATCCACGGTGGTGTGGTGAACATCCACGAGAACAAGCGGACTGGCTCCCTGTTTAAGATCTGGCTTGTGGTGCCCAGCCTGCTGGAGCTGTGCTGGGAGCGTCTGCTCAAGGCCCACCCCCAGCTGGCTCAGTTGCCCACCATGCAGCTCCTCCACCTGGGCCTCACACAGGAACTCATCGAGCGCTTGAAATAAAGGAGGGAGGATGGATGGACGGACGGGAGGTGATGTCGGACGGAGAACACAGGATTTATTTTTAAGGGGGTCGCCTTGAAGGAGTTGATGGTCCCTCTGCCTACGTAGCCCCGCCTTAAAACCTAAAACAATGGGATTTCTTTTTGCGTTTGGACGTCTGATGATTTTAAAGGGAATCCAAGTTGAATGTTTCTTGACCCCGCCCCATTCCCCCGTCTCACCCCCATTCCCCCCCCACACGCCTCTAGCCTCTCAATCCGCCGGCCTACAGACCCAGTGCAGACCCAGAAATCATTTGCTCCACGGCTTTCAGATTCACGACGACCCTCACTACTTCCTCATTTTATATTGGCCTTCATGACTTTAATAAGAAAGACATTTCAGAGGAATGATTATTTATTTGAAGGACGTTTATTTGTATGTATTTTCACGAGACATCCTGTTCGGCATTTCTCTCACATTTATTTTCTCTCTACATACAATTAGGAAAGTTGGCATGTTTTTGTGTGACAAGGGGAAGGTAGTATTGGTACCACCCTCATGCCAGACTTAGACGGAGGTTGTCGTCAGCACTTTTCCCTATTCAAGGCTTATTAATAACAGATAGTGTCTGATTTTAATAGTTTGTGTGAAGAACAGACTGATGCTACTGTAGTTGGGTCTCTAATAGACCCCTTCCCTTTCACCTAATACCCATTTAACACTTATCTGATATGCATTCAGGTATCTCAGATATACATACAGGTATTTGGAACAATTATCTCTGATATACAGTTCTCTGTGATAGTTATCTGTATCAGTGTCCCAAATTGCACCCTATTCTCTCTGTAGTGCACTATTTTTGACCAAGGGACTTATATCCACCATAGTAGAAACATAATATGAATGGAAGATGGGTAAGAGTCAAAACACCTGGTCTCCATTCATTCTGAACTGTATCAGTCACTTTAGTATGCTTGTGGTAAGTCCATTTGTAAACTAAATCATCCCATCACTGTGAATATGGTGCTCCATAAAAGACTTTAAAATGTTTTTATTTAAATAAAATATTCAATTTCTGTTCCAACTTTTACTCCATCTTTGCTAATAGAACATAAATATAAACAGATTTTGGGGGATCTGTTTTAAGTAGAATACTAACATTGATCTGATTCAGTGCCTTTCCCAAAGTTTCAATGATATTGAAGTACCACAACCTAGAAAGGAGAAGGAAACATGAGTAATGGTTTAGCTTGATCTGAACATACTGACCATCTAAAAATGACTCCCATTTGGGATCATTTCTCCTTCTCTATAATTTCCCCTCACATTAAAGATAACATATGCATCACTTGTCAGATCAGTCAACAATGCATTGCTGAATTTTTTCATTGTGCCCTTTCCAAACACATTGAACTGCTCCATTGTCAAGCAATCATTGGACAAATAGTTAAAGCAGCAATAATGTGGGAATATGTATTTATGCTGCTGTATTTATGGATGACTTAGAGTTCATGTATGTTGTACTTGGGCTGAATCTGAACAGTATTCTGCTGTTAAGGCTCAATGTATGCAGACAGAGTGCCAGGGTCAGATAATCAACACAGTTCAGATTATATGCTGAGTTGGGGACGTGGTTTAACGCCAAATATTATGGCACCTTGAATTCAATGCCATTAAAATCTGCCTTGTGGAACAAAATTGTATTTATTGATCGTTGCCAAGGGGGTAGTTTAAAATGTTAATGAAAACCCATGATTCCCTACTCCCCATCAAGGAAATGCCTAAATCTGTGCCTGTCATTTTATTACACCTCTTCTCCGCATGATGTCATTAGTCACCTTTTGAGTTGGAAAAGTCATCTCCCTTGGACTTGAATCCCTTCTGTGCAGCAAATGGTTTTTAGGCGATCGCTGAATTGATAATTGTATTTGTGAATGTTTTGTTTCGATTGTTGACAAGTCAATAAACATGTACTGTAAATAGTTCGGTATCACCTTCGTTTGCTTAGCCTGGTCACAGATCTGTTTGTGCGGTCTTGCCGATAGTCGTTGAAGCAAGACAGCACAAACCGATCTGGGAATGGTTTGTCTGCTTCAACAGTAATGGTAACTGGCATGTAATGAGCTGTCATCCTTGCATGAACCCTTGTAGTGCACACTTTACCAAGTACTATCTAGGTTTGCCTAATAGTCAAGATTTATTTAACCACCATAACATCCTCTGTGCAACAAGCACATTGAAATTGGCATGCCCTTGCTTATGACTAGATACCATTCCTTTACAGAGAGCTGTGTGGAAGGTTGTTTACCTGCCTGCTCAGGTACAAGACCTTGTTGAAATAGACCTGGCTGCACCTTATCCAATGCAATACTTTGCAACAAAGAAAATCACAAGAATAGAAAACAGAACAGGAAGGTCAAGAAAGTGGCAGTAAATGTGTACTTTTTCCCATACAAATCCTAGCATAACACCATGTGTAGATTTCTTGGTCCATATGAACCCAGCTTAATACCCAAA
Organism: Salvelinus fontinalis; assembly: GCF_029448725.1. Classification (NCBI taxonomy): domain Eukaryota; kingdom Metazoa; phylum Chordata; class Actinopteri; order Salmoniformes; family Salmonidae; genus Salvelinus; species Salvelinus fontinalis. Next base: position 2,604 of record NW_026600857.1, on the reverse strand, counting down.
GGCCAATGAATGTGAAGCACAATTGTGACCACTTTATAAATTCAATATTAACATACCCTGCTTTAACATTTGCATTTTAATCTACCAAAATCCTACTGAAAACACATGTCTCCTACATGTCATTTACATACACCCCAGGATGTGCAGTGCTTAAATAGAAGGAATGTTAATTTAAAAATCATAATGCAAATAATTCCAAAGGTAAAGGGCATGTTCATTAGGCACAAATGGAAGAAAACAAATTGCAACAGGGAGGGACTACCTGGACTTCCCACTGCGAGCCCTTATGAATACGACTGAAAGACAGAATATAACTCGACATGGCATCGAAATAGTTAACACAAAGGCAGCTCCTGTAAATAGTGACTGACAGGACTCTAGGAGTTGAAGTTTGTTCTTTGCGGAGCAGCTCAACAGGCACGGGGTGATGGGGCGAAAAAGTACAACGCCAGTAAAATGAGGTAAACCACCACCAAAGCAGTCCCTGGAAAGGAAACAGAGGTTTGGAATTCAGTCTAATCCGTGATATCCGGCATAGCAATGTGAAGCAAGCACAACAACTTACCCTGAAAGTAGTCAGACTTGCCATCCATGAAAATGTAGTTGACCACAATCACACTAAAGATGCTGGCCCAAAGATGTAAGTCACTGAACAGGAGCATGAATCCCACATCCTGGAAAAGAGATGGAGTCCTGTTTGATGGGACCTTCTCACTGACCACTACAGTCTACGATCAAAACTTGAGGCTTTATGTACAGAAACAAGTGAGATACTGACAATTATATTGATTAAGTGCACATCTGATGCAATTAAACACAATGCAGATAAAGATTTAAAACGACTTACATAAAAAGTGTTGAACAAGATGAGTAAGGGAATCTGAATCATGCAGACTTGCACTGCTATGCAGTTTCCCACCTCCAAGCTGCAGACAAATCAATGTGAGGTTACAGTTCTGGGAAACCCCGGGCCTAGGGGGGCAACAGCACTTGCTCTGGGAATCATGTCAGATTTTCATGGCCAAATCAATAAGGGTGATCTTCAGACAGACAACTCTCAACAAACGACGAGTTTGGGTAGGTGGGGCTTAAAAACAATCCCCTTGGAAACATGACAGAGGCGGACACACAACGCGGACGCGGACAGCTAGGCTAATTTTAGCCACAGCCAGTCAGTGGTTGTTGTAAGCTTGTAATACTACTAGTAACTGGAGAAATACACTCATTGGGAGTGTAAAATATCTTTCGCAAGCTCCATCAAGCTAGCTACCAGAAATGTTTACGGCAGGGTTCTGGACGGATTTCCCAGTGCTCAACTCCACCCTTTCCTCTCAGCCAAACTGATGTTGGTTTATGTTTTATTTAACTAGGAAAGTCAGTTAAGAACAAATTCTTATTTTTAATGACGTCCTCGGAACAGTGGGTTAACTGCCTTATTCAGGAGCAGAACAACGGATTTTTACCTTGTCAGCTCGGGGATTCGATCTAGCAACCTTTCGATTACTGGCCCAATGCTCTAACCACTAGGCTACCTGCTGCCCCCTATGTACAGTGTATCCTTGAACATTGGTACATTGTGGGAGGCAACCGGTCTGTCTAGAGATACTAGGTTATACATGACGAGACAAGATCCATCAGGAGAGTGAAAACGCAGTATTAGAGCTTGATAGTGGCTTACCTGAGACTGATGTTATTCTGCAGGGCAAACTGGATTCCGTTGAAGATCTCAGGAATTTCTGGCACCATCGCCAACACGGTCACGCCGATGAAATACTGCAGAAATGAATGACCGACAGTGACACATTGCACTAGCCTTTACATAGTCAGGACATAACATTGTAAAAGTTGTTTGGCTATCCTTATGCTTATCCTGAACAGCAGGTCACATCATGCGTGTAAAATTCTGTTTTAGAAAATGACAGGGGCTTTCAATAATAAGCTTTCCAGAGACATTTTCTACCCAATTACAAGAACCATATCATATTATTATTCCCCTGGGTATGGTCTCGGTTGGTCAATGGGCATGAAAAGGAAGGAAGAGGTTTAGAATGGAGTGAAACGGGGACGTACCATCTGAACCTAGCCAATAAGAAATGCAAATGCTTATTTTCTGTTGCACAACATTTTTCTACGCTGTGGCCTAATGAACATGGCTCAGGTGTGGGCGTACCTGGGAGATGGCGGAGTGGTCGAGGATGGGTTTGATGTGCTCCGTGGTGAGGTCGGCACAGGCAGCCATTAGCAGCGTGGCCATGATCAGCACAGACAGAGCCCTCAACCTGGACCAGTGGACGACCGTGCCGTGACCCCCTACACACACAAACAAACATTAGAAACCAATACAATGAAGTATCACACATTCCAGTTCCTGTCTACTATATAACCACGACACCACAAAAGTTTAGAACTTATGGGAAAAGCTTGAAATAATAAAGTGTTTGTGGTTGGTGGGCTCACCGCTGGCGCCCCCCGGTGGGCACTGACCCTGGTGGTGGTCGTGCCCGTCACTGACTTGGATGTCGTAGATGTGGGAGTGGGTCTTCAGGGTGAAGATGAGGCCGATCAGGTAGGCGGAGGGCAGCAACACGGAGATGGTGTATACCA
>NW_026600856.1:0-111687 GCF_029448725.1 Salvelinus fontinalis | reverse complement strand
TCACTATTCTCATACTTCATTATAGTCTGCCTGTAGTAACAATGAGAAACAGACACCAAAAGTTAATCTTGACAGTTCCGGCACTTTCTTTATTCTCTAAAAATATATTATATTTCTTCTTGTTCAATTATCGAATTTAGTGCTCGACTTGAACTGAAATAGGTGCCGATACTCATTTTGGGTGACGGCACTGTTTATATTTAGGTACAGGAGCTCCACAATACTTTTGAGCTAATATTCTATAAAAGAAACGAGCAGAAGCAGTAGAAATTTGAGGTACTGGTACTCAGCTCCGTTGAGCTCCTGTCCAAGTCAAGCACTGATCTCATTTCAATAGATCAGGTAGCTAAGAATTGACAAAACATTAATTAATTCAAATTCAAAAAAGTACACACTTCAAAAATAGGCTACACAACGTAAATGCAATTAATCTATAGTAGATTAAATTCACATAAATGCATAAATGACAACAAAGCGTTTAGTACAAGGTTACAGTATGTTTATGGCACTATACTATTTTCCTGAATAACCTTGTCTTCACTATCATTTCAAATAAAAAACGAATAGTATTTCTGTTCACACCATAGTAACATTTATAGATAAAGATAGAAATAACTTAATGTGTCTGAATATTTGTACACATGTAGAAAACTGATAATCATTACATTCTTATGGCTGCAGGGGTAGTTTTGAGTAGCTTGGATGAAAAGGTGCCCAGAGTAAACTGCCTGCTCCTCAGTCCCAGTTACTAATATATGCATATTATTAGTCTATTTGGATAGAAAACACTCTGATGTTTCTAAAACAGTTGAATGATGTCTGTGAGTATAACAGAACTCATATGGCAGGCAAAAACCTGAGAAAAAATCCAACCAGGAAGTGGGAAATCTGAGGTGTGTAGGTTTTCAACTCATCGCCTATCGAATACACAGTGGGATATGGGTAATTTTGCACTTCCTAGGGCTTCCACTAGATGTCAACAGTCTTTAGAACCGTGTCTGATGCTTCTACTGTGAAGTGGGGCCGAATGAGAGGGGATTGAGTAAGGTCTACGATGACCTGAACATGTGCGTTCATGCGAGAGCGAGCTCTGTTCTATCGCATTTCTGAAGACAAAGGAATTCTCCGGTTGGAACATTATTGAAGAGTTATGTTAAAAACATCCTAAAGATTGATTCAATACATCGTTTGACATGTTTCTACTGACTGTTACGGAACTCTTTGACAATTCGTCTGCTTTTAGTGAGCGCACTTCGTGACTTTGGATTTGTTTACCAAACGCGCTAACAAAAGTAGCTATTTGGACATAAATTATGGATATTACCGAACAAATCAAACATTTATTGTGGAACTGGGATTCCTGGGAGTGCATTCTGATGAAGATCATTAAAGGTAAGTGAATATTTATAATGTTATTTCTGACTTCTGTTGACTGCACAATATGGCGGGTACCTGTATGGATTGATTGGGCTCTGAGCGCTGACCTCAGATTATTGCATGGTTTGCCTTTTTGAAATCTGACACAGCGGTTGCATTAAGGAGAAGTGGATCTAAAAGTCCACGTATTACACTTGATCTTTGATCAAAGTTTATTATGAGTATTTCTGGAAATTGATGTGGCTCTCTGCAAAAATCACCGGATTTTTTGGAACTACTGAACACAAAGCGCCAATGTATTCCGAGATTTTTTAATATAAATATGAACTTTACCGAACAAAACATACATGTATTGTGTAACATGAAGTCCTATGAGTGTCATCTGATGAAGATCATCAAAGGTTAGTGATAAATTTTCTCTCTATTTCTGCTTATTGTGACTCCTGTCTTTGGCTGGAAAAATGGCTGTGTTTTTCTGTGATTTGGCAGTGACCTAACATAATCGTTTGTGGTGCTTTCGCTGTAAAGCCTTTTTGAAATCGGACACTGTGGTGCGATTAACAACAAGTTTATCTTTAAAATGGTGTAAAATACTTGTATGTTTGAGGAATTTTAATTATGAGATTTCTGTTGTTTGAATTTGGCGCCCTGCACTTTCACTGGCTGTTGTCATATCGATCCCCTTAACGGGATTGCAGCCCTAAGAAGTTTTAAGCTTCAAAACTGTAGTGCGACCGTGAAATTGTCTATCTGCACGCGCATTTTAGTTCGTTGACGCAGACCGAGTGGGCGCCGCCTTTTTACCAGCTCGTGAATTTTACACAAAACCAATAACATGCTAAACGAACTCAGAAATCTCAAATAAATCGATTCTTTATTAAATGACCTTTGCGGAAATTATGTACATCCATTCAGACAAACCCAAACCTATGTGAATATCTATGTGTATCACGTTCACTCGGTTTGACACAAAAATAACAACCCTTTACCAAACGTGATAATACCTTAACGGATGTTACCTAGCATGGTATGACATGTTCTTCTGATATTAGGAAGTTTAAACCTACTATTACATACCTGTAGTAATACATAGAAACGGACACAAGGGTTATCTTCTTAACATAACAGTTCTTGCACTTTCTTTATTCTGAAGAATGGGGCGTGCCTGTCTGGAACTTCCTGTTCCCCCACTACCACAGTGCATCCACAGATAGAACAATGAGACAGATATTTCACCAAATGTATAAATGTGAAGCATCCGCTTAGCGTTTCCACTCACTGCCAAACTAAATTCTGTTATGAACTGAGTGGACTACGTTTTGTAGACATTACCCTTTGCAGAAGTTTATTTTTTATATTTTTAATAAATTGCTTTGTTTAGAAGGAACGCAAAGGTGACTTGAGTTATTGCACACGGGCGCTTCACAGAGGTGGTGTTCCCTAACAGAAATATGCAGATGTGTGCTAGAACGCGCTAATAGGATCTCGTTACCTTGTGCTTGGCTCTGCCCGCTATGCCCCAGAACAGACTATGGGAGGCGCACAGTACTACATAGAGCCATGACTGCATGGAACTCTATTCCACAAGTATGCAGAAAAATTTGAATTAAAAAAAACAGCAGCAGCTAATGGGGATCCATAATAAATATTCACAGAGGAGGCGTTCCCTAATAGAAATATGCAGATGTGTGCTAGGACGTGCCAATAGGATCTCGCTAGCTTGTGCTTGGCTCTGCCCACTATGACTCATCTCTTCCCATTGGAAACGACCGGTTTAGTTATAAAAAATAAGGTGCAACCCTCCGTGCTTTCAGGAATTATTATGTCCCTACCCCATTATATATGAGAAGAGCGGTACTTAATTTGAGCCGGTTCTAATAATGTATTAATGTTGGGCCGTCCCAGGTTTATGGTTTGTGCAACATTGTAGCCTATTTAGACCAAGGCGTGGCCATTGCTGTGGTGAGAGAGAAGCGCGCCTGTATCTCTCACAGAACTAAAATGAGATTCACTTTCTATTATCTCTCTCCCTCTCTGTGCTGTTATAGACATGAACCGGCAACTCATCTCTCCAGCATTGCACTTCTTCATTTATTTCCTACAATATTTCTAATACAAATCGCTAGAAAACACAGGTTGTAAAGCAAATAGATCCTGCTGAATAGAACATACTAATCTGTCTGTTACCATGTTATCAACTTCCAAATAGGCCTATTGAGTAAACAGCATTGTTTTTACAAAGTAAAGCAAGAGAGAGAAGCTTTTGTCCGGTGAGTGAGCTGCACATCATTGGGTGAGTCAGTGAAACTGGAAAGCTTGTTTAGGACTATAACTTCCTCCTCATATTGTACAATGTGTTTCTCCTCACACCTGGCCTAGGCTATTGATGGATTAGAGACAAGGTCGTTTTTATTGACCTCAGAGTCTCAGTTTGTCAGTGTCAAAGCAGTCTGTCATTATGGTCATTTGTGAGGTATTAAAAAAGATTCTTCAAAAGTCTCCAGCCATCTAAAATTATGTAGAACCGCATGAAATCCGTTTATAAAAGGCCACATTTTTCCAGGACTCCAGGCTACAATAAATGTACTCCATGTGTGCAACTTCTGCAAGCGGCTCCACACCACTGCTCATTGCCAGTACGCTAAAGCCATGATAATGCATGCAATGCTTTATTAAAAATGTGTTTTATTTCATGTGTTCTGGTACCTCAGAGACCCCCAGGTCACCACCCCTCTTGGGTTCACTTTTGGTTCCGGCACCTCCCAATTTACAAATGAAGCACTGGAGAAGTGGGTAGCTGCTGCTGCCTCCTCCAGGACACATCTCCTTTACATAGAGTTATTCAGGCTGTTGATTGTGGACTGTGTAATGTTGACCCACTGCTCTTCAATGGCTGTGCGAAATTCCTGGATATAGGAGGGAACTGAAACAAGCTGTCGTACACGTCGATCCGGACCATCCCGAACATGCTCAAAGGGTGACATGTCTGGTGAGTATGCAGGCCATGGAATTGGGACATTTTCAGCATTTTCAATTGTGTACAGAGTCTTGCGACATGGGGCTGCGCATTGTCATGATGAAACATGAGGTGATGGCGGCGGATGAATGGCAGAACAATGGCCCTCGGGATCTTGTCATGTATTGAACACTAACCAAACGTCAGTGAGTACCAGATTGAAAGCCCCCTAAGCATGTATTTGGGGGCAAACTATACATTCTACCAGTTTCAAATCAACTCAAAGAAATTTCAATCAGAAAATGAGCGCTGGATAGCAAAATCAGAGAATTACAGAGGGAAGCTTTTTTGGATAACCCAGTTGAAGTAAACAAGGAATTATTTGCTCCTAAATCTCAGTATAAATAACTTTCCACCTCAAAGGCTGAAAACAGTTTAACTAGGCTGAAACAGTCCATCTATGATCAAGGTGAAAGACCTGGTAAATTGCTGGCCTGGCACATTAAGAGGTTAAATTCAGACCGAGCCATTCATGCAATTCATAATTAACAAGGTCAATTATCAATGGATCCTGTGGAAATAAACCAAACATTTGCTTCCTACTACAACACACTTTACAACTCTGAATCTCCTGAGAACTAATCAGGTCTTGATGTTGCCTCTATTTCAGACACTAAATTGGATCTGGAAAAGGAATTGGATGGTGTTGAAATATCTGATGCTATTTTCAATATGAAGGGAGGTAAAGAGGCAAGTCCAGATGGGCTCCCAATAGATATTTAAGGACACACTTCTAGGTCCACTTCTGGATATGTACAGTGTATTGGGGTATGATATGTTCTAGAGCTCAGATACAGACAATAAACACCCGCCTGAGATTGTTGCAATACAATTGGACAATGAGAACATGTATCACCCTTGTTAAGCCCCACAAAGTTGACCCCAATACCTCAGACCTGTGTGTTAAATGTAACACGCATTTAGGCACCTTGTATCATTGCCTGGAGGAATGTGCTGAGATACAAACGTTTTGGAGCTCAGTACTGCGCTATATCTCTGAGATGACCTCTACCCCAATACCACTAATCCCTAAACAATGCCTCCTAAATCTTTACCCAGAGAATCTCTTTACATAGGAGAGAAAATAAAATGGTTGACCTCTAACTATTACAAGCTAGATGTTTAATTGCTCTCCACTGGAAGTATGTCAGTCCCCCCTCACTTGGTCATTGGTTAAAATAATTAACGTCAAGTCTGGCTCTTGAAAAATTTACTTATATAGTGAAAAAGAAAGCCCCAGAGTTTCATAATATTTGGGATCTGTTTTGTGAGTTTTTGCAAACCAGTGATATTGTAGAAGCATTGGAACTGTAAATCTGTATATTCAAAAGAATTTATGTGAATATTGGCTATAGTCGAAGCGTAATCTACATTATCTACAACTGCATATTGTCATTTTTATTTATTTGTTTGGTTGTTATGTTCGTCTATCTTCGTGTTGGGGGACGGGGGGCGGAAAAAATAAAATAAAATTGTATTTCTGTTGGTTGTCCTACTTGGAACGAATAAATAAAATACATATATAAATACTTAAATAAATAATGAATGATGGAGGCCACTGTGTTCTTGGGGACCTTCAGCACTTCTAGGGGCTCCCGGGCACTGCATCTCAGTGCTAGAGATGTCACTACAGAACCTGGTTCGATTCCAGGCTATATCACAAAAGAACGTGATTGGGAGTCCCATAGGGCTGTGCACAATTGGCCCAGCGTAGTCCGGGTTAGGGTTTGGCCGGGGTAGGCCATCATCGCAAAAAATTATTTGTTCTTAACCGACTTGCCTAGTTTAAAAAAAGTTACATTAAAAAATAAATTAAACACTGCAGATATGTTTTGGTACCCTCCCCCAGATCGGTGCCTCAACATAATCCTTTCATGGAGTTCTACGGACAACTGTGTCTTAATATTATTACACATGTAGAAAACCGATAATAATGACATTTACCTTTAAAACAGTAGTGCAACCGTAAAAATTGTCTCTCTCTGCTGCACTGAAGTCTGTTGACGCAGACCGAGTGGGCACCGCCATTTTACCAGTTTGTGAATCATTCCTTTCATGGAGCTCCAAGGACAATTCCGTCGACCTCATGGCTTGGTTTTTGCTCTGACATGCACAGTCAAATGTGGGACCTTATATAGACAGGTGTGTACCTTTCCAAATCATGTCCAATCAATTTAATTTGCCACAGGTTGACAATCAAGTTGTAGAAACATCTCAAGGATGATCAATGGAAACAGGATGCACCCGAGCTCAATGTTAAGTCTCATAGCAAAGGGTCTGAATAGTTATGTAAATAAGGTATTACTGTTTTTTTTTATAGAAAATGTGAAAACATTTCCAAAACCTGTGTTTGCTTTGTCATTATGGGGTATTGTGATGTCATTATGGGGTATTGTGTGTAGATTGATGAGGACATTTTTTATTTACTCAATTTTAGAGTAAGGATGTAACGTAACAAAATGTGGAAAAAGTCAAGGGGTCTAAATACTTTCCGAATGGAAATGGGTACAACTAATTGAAATGTGTCTTCCACATTTAACCCAAACTCTGAATCAGAGGTGCAGGGCGCTGCCATAATCGACATCCACGTCTTCGGCGCACGGGGATCAGTGCGTTAACCTGTCTAGCCCCAGCGGAACGCTAGCGGAACTCCTCCCACATTCCACTGAAAAGGCAGAGCGCGAAATTCAAAAAATATTTTTGAGAAATATTTAAACTTTCACACATTAACAAGTCCAATACAGCAAATGAAAGATAAACGTCTTGTGAATCCAGTCAACATGTCCGATTTTTAAAATGTTTTACAGCGAAAAAACCACGTATATTTATGTTAGCTCACCACCAAATACAAAAAAGCACAGACATTTCTTTCACAGCACAGGTAGCTTGCACAAAACCAACCAAACTAACCAAGAACCAACCAAACTAACCAAGAAACAACTTCATCAGATGACAGTCTTATAACATGTTACACAATAAATCTATGTTTTGTTCGAAAAATGTGCATATTTGAGCTATAAATCAGTTTTACATTGCAGCTACCATCACAGCTACCGTCAACAATAGGACCGAAGCAGCCAGAGTAATTATAGAGACCAACGTGGAACACCTAAATACTCATCATAAAACATTTCTGAAAAATGCATGGTGTACAGCAAATGAAAGACAAGCATCTTGTGAATCCAGCCAATATTTCAGATTTTTTAAGTGTTTTACAGCGAAAACACAATATAGCATTATATTAGCTTACCACAATAGCCAGAAACACAAGCCATTTACCAGCAGCAAAAGTTAGCGATCGTAACAAACCAGCAAAAGATATATAATTTTTGACTAACCTTGATAAGCTTCATCAGATGACAGTCCTATACCATCAGGTTATACATACACTTATGTTTTGTTCGAAAATGTGCATATTTAGAGCTGAAATCAGTGGTTATACATTGTGCTAACATAGCATCTTTTTCCCAGAATGTGCGGATATTTTTCTAAAACTCACCTATTCTGACCAAATAACTATTCATAAACATGACTAAAAAATACATGTTGTATAGGAAATGATAGATACACTAGTTCTTAATGCAATCGCCGTGTTAGAATTCTAAAAATAACTTAATTACGACATCCAGCTTATGTTATAGCGAGAGCGTGCCCAAAATCTGGGCGCTAACTACTAGTACACATGTTCGACAGATATATGAAATAGCATCATAAAATGGGTCCTACTTTTGATGATCTTCCATCAGAATGTTGTACAAGGGGTCCTTTGTCCAGAACAATCGTTGTTTGGTTTTAGAATGGCCTTTTTCCCTCGCAAATTAGCAAGCAAAACTAGCCAAGTGGTGCTAAGCTGTCCATCTTCACCAAACGCAAAGAACGCAACACGTCTAAACTCCAGAAAAAAATTCAATAATCTAATAAAACTATATTGAAAAAACATACTTTACGATGATATCTTCACATTTATCAAATAAAATCAAAGCCGGAGATATAAGACGTCTATAACGAATGCTTTTCAGAAGCCAATACTGGTGACCTTTATGCGCTTCCTGAACAAAGCAATTCTGGGGTCATGTCATTCCAAGCTCTCTCTTTTGACCATAGAAATACCTAGAAACCCCATTTCACCTCTCACAGCCCATTGACATCTAGTGGAAGGCGTGCATGTATACTAATAGAAGTGCATGTATACTAATAGAAGTGCATGTATACTAATAGATATCAAGCACATTTATAGGCAGGCCCTGGAACAGAGCCTCGATTTAAGATTTTTCACTTTCTGACAGGAAGTTTGCTGCAAAATGAGTTCTGTTTTACTCACAGATATAATTCAAACGGTTTTAGAAACTTGAGTGTTTTCTATCCAATAGTAATAATAATATGCATATTGTACGAGCAAGAATTGAGTACAAGGCCGTTTGAAATGGGCACCTTTTATCCAAGCTACTCAATACTGCCCCTGCAGCCCAAAGAAGTTAAGGGGGCCGTGAAAAGATCGAGCTCTGTCTTTATAGCTTCAGAGGACATGCGGTGTAAAAGAGCCATGTTGCTTGTTCTTTTAGAAAATACTTCCGAGTATTCTTTTTGTCGTTTTTGGTCCAGACCTCCTCACTTTACCACGTCTTTGACTTACTGAGTTTCTTTTAACTGCTAACCTCCGCTTTTTAGGGGCAAGCCTGCGCCTTATACCCGGAGGTCTCTTTTTTTGGTCTTCGAGACAACATCATAAGCCCTGAGCCTTCTTGATGCTCGGCATCTGGTGACGCCCTTTTGGTCTTAGCATTGGCTACAACCTCACTTACTATATTTTTAGCCGCTGATTTTAAATGTGATTTGGCTATGCTGAAGCCTCTCTTCATAAACGGTAAAACCATCCTAAAGAGGTTACGAAATATACCTCCTATCCCCGAACCGTACATGGTCGGGGATCCATAATAGCCGGGTAGTCCATTACCCACTTGATCAACATAGTATGAGACATAGCGGTTAGGGTCGAGATGTTGATGGTCCATGACCCTTTTAAAATTTATTTGTATTATGTTTATAAATATATATAATACAAATATTATATATGTAGAGAGGTTTTGGAGGGTCTAAAGTGGAGTTTTACAATCGTTTTACCATAAGTAAATTCAATGTTTTCGTTCTGATCCGTTTTAAGCTCAACCAGAATGTTTTCAATATATTTCTTGCTTACAGGTACGTAGTGTGGCTTGTCGTAGGTGAGTGACTATGTCCCCATCCTTTCCGTCTATATGAATTGTTCTCAGGAGGGGCACACAGCTGTCTCCGACCCTTTGATAGGATATGATGTCGGTATACACAAATATGTTGTAAAATCCTGCATGTATATCCGCAGGGAATGGGAATAATTTATCTTTCACATACGTCCATTTATTGGGACCCATCCCCAACATGTAGGCTAAATTACCGCTGGTCTTTATACCCCCTCAGCATCCCCTGAGATTTGTACCCGTTTATGTATAGGGTTGTAGATCAGGAATATTTCCATATTGTTCAGGGTTAGGTGTTCATTCAACTCCGAGACGATCCTGTCGACGGTTCTATAGAATCCTTTTTTAAGCTTAATAAGTTTTGCAGGTTCAGATAACTTTTTGCAATAAAAATCACGGTCCTTATCTTTGATATTATACCAACTATGGGGGTATGTAATCTCGCTGAGACCTACTTCCCAGGCCTCTGATAACTCTATAGGCTTTGGAAAATTGGTTGTATAATTCGAACTCTGATTATTACGATATATATGTGCAGACGCATAAGTGGGGAAAGTCAGGTAGAAGCCGGTGTGTACCATGATTTTTTTTACCCTTTTCTCTCTTTTGATCTAGAATCTCCTCCACGTGAAAGACTTTGTCTTTACCCAACTGTACCTTCTGTAATTCCTTCTCATAAAAAGATCCCACTATAAGTTCCCCGTCATAATCTTTTAACTTGTAGACTGGGGGTATGCGTGGCAGACACTCGGTAACGGTGAACAACTCATCGCTGTAACCTTGCTCATATTTTTAGTCAAACACCCCTCAGTTTGGATATACGCACCAAGTCCCCCACTATGAATAGAATTTTTATTTTTTTCTTACGACGAAAGGGGAACAAACCATACAGATTTTTAAAGACTTGAAAAGAGTTTTCAGAAGAGACCTCGGAGGGCTTCATACGTATACTCTTATGGTAACTGCTGTTGTATCCCTTCACTAAATCTTGAACTATATCGATATATCTATGCGTGTTGTGAGCTGTAAAATATCGCCACATCCGCTCCTTCAGAGTTCTGTTAAAGCGTTCAACAACTGAAGCTTTCAAATCCGAGCCTGTAGCAAATGTACGGTATTGTGCTTCTTGAGTTTCTGAAAAGTATTATAAAAAAATGATTTTCCGCCATCAGTCTGCATTTTCTTGGGGGCTCCTCCTTCCTTCAAGATAGAGTCAAAGGCCCGGGTCACCTCTGCTCCGCTCTTATTTTTTAAGCCCCTTACAAATGCTATTTTAGAGAAAATATCTATAACCGTTAGCATGTAGCGATTTCCATCATTTTTATCTGCAAGGGCCTGCATGTCACATAGATCCGCCTGAAATTGGGACAAGGGATGCGTAGAAAAAAACTCTATTTCTTGGAAATTGTTTTCTTACAGGTTTATGGAGAGTTAATGTATCCTGCTCTGATAACCACTCATTCACTTTAGCATCGCTTAACAGGCTACCGGTTTCTTCGGCTACAGCTCTCTGGAAATGCTCTTTACCCCCCATAAGACCCGGGGTTAGAGGGATTATAATAAATGTTTTTCAACATCTGCTCCGCCATCCTTCTTGCCTCGCTGAGGGACAATAACGTTAATGAGCCACTTTCAAATAACGACAACATTTCACTTTCATTTTAGAATTTTTATTTCATGCATCAAGTATTACGTATACAGACAAGTTTTCTCAACGATCACAGCATGCAACACCCTGTATATTTGGTTTAGATTTACAGGCTGTGTCGCTGAATTTTTTTAAACACACATGTCCGATATATAAGCATATAAACAACAAATATGATACACGTTACAATTAAATAGTGTTTCAAACAAATAAAGTAAAATCTTAGACAAAGTTGTTTCTAGTACTTCAGAATCATCCACAAGACGTGATACCAGTTGTGTCCATTGCAGACTCTCGCCCGTATGTCGTACATGATTCATTCCATTTTCAGCACACGCTCTTCATTAACCCAGGCATTGTGTGTCGTGTAGAACGATACATTGTTCACTTTATTTTCAATAATCTGATGCATAACATTTGTAAGTTCTCTCAAAAGAAGAATTTTATTTATTCTCTCTAACATCGTAGACACATATTTACCCATTGCTTTACAACTAAATAACAAAATGTCACTCGGTCTCTTGGGGTTTATTGAGCCAGAAAGTCATCACATCAGCCACCACAGCTTCCCGGCATTTATTGTCGTCCACCAGGGTGTGTCGGATTTCTTTGAGTTTCTCGTGGACGTAGATTGCCTCCTTCAGTTCATGTAGGAATGCCTCGGTTACCCCGTAAACTCTGGGGATAGACGGCACAAGACCCATAGACTCCGGGGCTCTGACCAGCGATGGTATAAACCTGCAGGACCACAGTCTTTTCACCAGCTCCTCAAAATGGTTGAAGAAGTAGTATCTTGGCGGGTCGTATAGGCACGGATGACGGCGCTGGCTGGGTTAATTAATCTCACAACCGATGCATTTTTCTCTTATATATTCTCCAATCACCACGTCTAAAAGTGTGGCTACAGAGGCCTCGATGGTGTCCACAAAAATAGTACTGACTACCCCATCAAACACATCCTCAGGCTGTGTAAATGTAGGGGGTGTCGTGGGTCTCGCCAGGGGGGAGTAGAATGTCGGGCTGCGAGGCATAGAGTCCTTAGGGTCTGGCCCCCATGTCGTATCGGAGTCCTGGTATGCTGTATGAATATTCATGGTGTATGATGAAATGAAGAACTGGAGGCTTTAAGGGCACTCCTTTTATTGTTGAACCAGTCCTTTGGGTATCAGGGCGTGGTTAACACAGCCGCGTACTTAGTTTTCTTCGGAGGCTGTCCCTTCTGAGGATGTACCTTCTTGGGGCTCCTTTGAATCATAATCCTCAGGATTCGTATATAATATGCACTTCTTTACATGAACAATGCTCTGCCGCTGTTGGCTCTGTACAAAGAGAGCGTCCAACAGCTGTAACATTTTCAATTCCATTAGATCCCAAATTTTAAAAGGAATAAGCATGCGCAACCTAAAATCCCCAGTCAGGCCACCATCACGAATGTTTTGGTTGCGGGTTTCCTCGTTGCTGATATAGAACTCCACGTAGCCACATGGAAGTCCATTCTTTCTTTGTATTTTCACCCTGTGAAATATTCTTCCTGAGGAGTCAGGGGCACCTTCCCAACGGGTCTCGTAGCCCGTGAACAAGCTATAACCCTTGGTGATAAGGCTCAGTTCGGGACACACAACCTTGCGAAAAACCATCCAGTCTTCAAGCCCGTAGTCCACTCCTAAAGTCTGGTCTGTATATTCTTCTCCTTCGGCTACCGTATAGAGGTTCACTCTACAGGCCAGGTAATCAAACCGATACCCCCATTGATGTCCATTAGACATCAGCACTTGACCTTTCAGCGCAGTTGCAGGCGGTATTTGGGTTCTATACACACTTAGAAACCGCTTTTTTGGCGCATCGTATATTGTGGCTTGATACTTGGCCCTTTCTCTATGTTTCAACCGAGGTCCTGCTTCCGTTGTTACAGTCATCACTGCTTTGCCACCGATCACAAAATCCATGCTGATTTTTAAAATCTTGTTTAGTGTTCTGGGGGTTCAAACTCTTTGAAATGTTCATCCCCCCCAGTTCAAAGAGGTCCCTAGACATCAATCATCATGACAACTTCAAAGGCATCATATAAATATTGCCGCACTCACTAAGGCGTGAGAACAGGAACAGGATGCCCATATATGGGCATAACCACGTGATCACTTCCCGCCAGGATGTCCTGACTGGAATGCCCAAATATGGGCATGCACACGTCATCCGGACATAGGGTCATGAATCAAACGTTTGACGTGTGCCGTCTACTTTATTCTCTCTCACACCAAAACTGACATGGTGCACACTGATCAGTAAAGAGAGGCTAACATTCTATAACGCTCCCTTTCCTCTGCATTATTCTCTCACAGTGAGAAACTATAGGATTACAATAGTGTTCTACACTTTCTTCATTTGATCCAATTCAACGTTGCCAGTTATTTAATGACATGAGAATTAAGTGGAGTGTCTAATCTTAGCTGGTCTGAGAGAACTGATGAGGCTTCTCTCCTTTATGTTTACATTGGTGTCTTTTTAAATGGCCCAATCTGTAGAATCTCTTCCCACAGTCAGTGCAGTGATAAGGCTTCTCTCAAGTGTGTATCCGTTGGTGTGTTTCTACATTGCCCAATTGGGAAAAACTCTTGCCACATTGAGGGCAGAAGGAATATATACATATACTACCCACCACTGCGACCTGTACGCTCTCGTTGGCTGGCCCTCGCTTCACACTCGTCGCCAAACCCACTGGCTCCAGGTCATCTACAAGACCCTGCTAGGTAAAGTCCCCCCTTATCTCAGCTCGCTGGTCACCATAGCAACGCCCACCCGTAGCACGCGCTCCAGCAGGTATATCTCTCTGGTCACCCCCAAAACCAATTCTTCCTTTGGCCGCCTCTCCTTCCAGATCTCTGCTGCCAATGACTGGAACGAACTACAAAAATCTCTGAAACTGGAAACACTTATCTCCCTCACTAGCTTTAAGCACCAGCTGTCAGAGCAGCTCATAGATTACTGCACCTGTACATAGCCCATCTATAATTTAGCCCAAACAACTACCTCTTTACCTACTGTATTTATTCATTAATTTATTTTGCTCCTTTGCACCCCATTATTTCTATCTCTACTTTGCACCTTCTTCCACTGCAAACCAACCATTCCAGTGTTTTTTTACTTGCTATATTGTATTTCCTTCGCCACCATGGCCTTTTTATATTTTTATTTATTAATATATTTTATTTGCCTTCACCTCCCTTATCTCACCTCACTTGCTCACATTGTATATAGACTTATTTTTCACTGTATTATTGACTGTATGTTTGTTCTACTCCATGTGTAACTATGTGTTGTTGTATGTGTCGAACTGCTTTGCTTTATCTTGGCCAGGTCGCAATTGTAAATGAGAACATGTTCTCAATTTGCCTACCTGGTTAAATAAAGGTGAAATAAAAAAAATAAAAAAAAAGGCTTCTCTCCTTTGTCTTTTCTCTAATGACCTTTAAGCTCAGCTGGTGTTTTAACATTTTCTACAGTCAGATCAGTGGTAAGGCTCCTCTCTTGTTTCCCTTGGTGTCTTTTTAAATGGCACATTCAAGAGAAACACTTTCCAGTCAGAGCAGGAGTAAGGCTTCTCTCCAGTGTGTGTATATGTTCAGATCGTTTTAAGGTGTCCGGACGAGAGAAACTTGCCCCACAGTCCGAAAAGGAGTAAGGCTTCTCTCTTTTGTGTATACGTTCATGTTGTTTTAAGGTGCCCAGTTGAGAGAAACTCTTTCCACAGTCAGAGCAGAAGTAAGGCTTCTCTCCTGTGTGTATACGTTCATGTTGTTTTAGGTGGCTTGGCCGAGAGAAACTCTTTCCACAGTCAGAGCAGAAGTAAGGCTTCTCTCCTGTGTGTGTTCTCTGATGAACTTTTAGTGCAGTTGATGTTTTGAAGCATTTTCCACATTCAGAGCAGGAGTAAGGCTTCTCTCCTGTGTGTATACGTTCATGTTGTTTTAGGTGGCTTGGTTGAGAGAAACTCTTTCCACAGTCAGAGCAGAAGTAAGGCTTCTCTCCTGTGTGTATACGTTCATGTTTTTTTAAGGTGACCAGTTGAGAGAAACTCTTTCCACAGTCAGAGCAGAAGTAAGGCTTATCTCCTGTGTGCATATGTTCATGTTGTTTTAGGTTGCTTGGTCGAGAGAAACTCTTTCCACAGTCAGAGCAGGAGTAAGGCTTCTCTCCTGTGTGTATATGTTCGTGATGTTTTAAGGTGTTCCGATGAGAGAACCTCTTTCCACAGTCAGAGCAGGAGTAAGGCTTCTCTCCTTTGTGTATACGTTCATGTTGTTTTAAGGTGTCCCGATGAGAGAAACTCTTTCCACAGTCAGAGCAGGAGTAAGGCTTCTCTCCTGTGTGTATACGTTCATGGTTTTTTAAGGAGCCCAGTCGAGAGAAACTCGCCCCACAGTCAGAGCAGGAGTAAGGCTTCTCTCCTGTGTGTATATGTTCATGACGTTTTAAGGTGTCCCGATATGAGAAACTCGCCCCGCAGTCAGAGCAAGGTGCTCCCTGATGAACTTTTAGTGCAGTTGATGTTTTCAAGCATTTTCCACATTCAGAGCAGGAGTAAAGCTTTTCTTCTGTGTGTATTTTTAGGTGTATTTTTAGCTTTGATAGAAATGGGAAAATCTCCTCACAATGTGGGCAGTGGTGAGACCTCTTTGCTCTGTGTTCTTCTTGCTGTTGCTCTCTGGATGTAGAGAATGTCTCAACATGGTCTCCTGTGTGAACAATATCAGAACAATCAGTCAATTGGTGTGATATACATGTCAATGAAATGTATTTTATGAAGCTCTTTTTACATAAGTTGTAACAAAGTCCTTCACAGAAACCAACCCGAAATCCCCAAAGAGCAAGCAATGCAGATGTAGAAGCACAGTGGCCACGAAAAACTCCCTAGAAAGCAGGAACCTTGGAAGAAACAGAGAGGAACCAGGCTCAAAGGGGTGGCCGGTCCTCTTCTGTCTGTACCGGGTGACATATGTATTCATATCAGTAGGCTGTACAATACAGGGGAATAAAACTATTCTAAAAGTGGGTAAGAGATGAAAGCTAAAAAGGGGCGTGTCATCCTCCACTCACTATCACAAGGCTCATTTCATATCATATCACTAACTACACAGACTCACTTCATAGAACTTTAAAACACTGGCAGTTTGTCTACTTCACTTCTTTAGTCTACTCTCTGAGCACTCCAGATAGCTCAGTTAATAAAACAAATGCTGGCAATACTGGCGTCAAACCATGCAAGTCTCAGTAGCATGAAATAACATCTACCTTCTCATTGAAACAGCATCATGAAACAGTTCTACTGCAACTTTTCATACACAGTGGGAAGTTGGAATGAACAACACACAAGGTTAGATAGAACCTGCTCTTACCATGATTAACAGATGTCCCAATCTTTTCCTCCTCTTCTTCATCTTTAATGTTGACATTCAGCTCCAGTGTTTGACTGCAGTCTTCCAGTTTCACTGATGCCATCTCTGGATCCTGCAGTGCAAACTGGTCCCCACTGTCACAATCAGGACCCAGTGACTGTAGGTTTGGACTCAGTGTGGAAGGAGAGAGGCAGGCTGTGTTTGTCCTCACTGTTGATGTTACCAGCCTCAGACTTAATTCTAGTCCTGTAGTAACAATGAGAAACAGACACAAAAAGTTATTGTCTTGACAGTTCTGGCACTGTCTTTATTCTCTAAAAATATATTATATGTTCACTTATCTAATTCAGTGCTTGACTTGGACTGAAATAGGTGCCGGTACTGTTTATATTTAGGCACAGGAGCTCCACAATACTGTTGAGCTAATATTCTATAAGAGGAACTGTCAAGACTTCCGCCGAAGTCGGTCCCTCTCCTTGTTCGGGCGGCGCTCGGCGGTCGACGTCACCGGTCTACTAGCCATCGCCGATCCATTACATGTTCAGTATTTAACCCTCTGTTTCCCACATGTATGTGTGCGTGTTTGTTCTATGTTGATGGCTGTATCTGACGGCTGGTATTTTGTTGCCGGGCTTTGTATCTACGCCCGTTTATTCGTGGTACCGGTATATTTCACGCACCGTTGTATTGTTTCTCTACTGGTGTTTTGTTCATGCATTAAATACCTTGTCCACGCATCTCAACTCTCCTGCGCCTGACTCCTTTTCACCAGTTACCCAAAGCCTTGACAGAAACACACACCTCAAATGGAGTCAGCAGGAGCAGGTGCCCCTGCAGTAGGGGTCGAGGAGCGAGTCCAGCAGGCTTCTACTATTCCCCAGCATCTCGGCAGCGCCATGGACCGCGTGCTGCACACAATGGAGCGATGGAAGAGAGGAGGAGTTCCTCCAGCGTCTCCACCAGCACCACCAGTTTCACCTATAATGACCCCTTCACCTGGTCCCAGTGAGATCCGGCTCGCCCTCCCGAGGGAGTATGATGGTACGGCGGCGGGATGTCAGGGGTTCTTGCTCCAGCTAGAGCTCTACCTGGCAACCGTCCACCTGGCTCCCTCAGGCCGTGAGAGCGTGGACGCCCTTGTCTCCTGCCTCTCAGGGAAGGCCCTGGAGTGGGCCAACGCCTTATGGGGGGAAGAAGAAGCGGTGTTGGACCACTTCAGGATTTCACCCGCCGCTTTCGGGCAGTCTTTGACCACCCGCCTGAGGGTAGAGCGGCGGGTGAACGTCTCGTGCACCTGAGGCAGGGGACGAGGAGCGCACAGGAGTTCATGATGGAACGACAGGGCCCTGATCGATCACTACCAGTGCAGTTTGCACGAGGACGTCCGTCGGGAGTTGGCCTGCAGGGACACCACTCTCACATTCAACCAGCTGGCGGACCTGTCTATCCGGCTGGATAACGTGCTGGCTACCCGCGGACATCCAGATCGGGGCCTGTCGATTCCATCCCCCATCAACACCGCTCCAACGCCCATGGAGCTGGGAGGTGCTGCACTTAGGGCGACCGGAGGCGGGGCCATTCCATGCACCATCTGTGGCAGCAGAGGGCACACTGCCGGTCGGTGCTGGGGAGGTTCCTCTGGGAGTCGAGGCAGCAGGCAGGGCACTCGTGTCACCCCAGGTGAGGCGGCACTAGGCTCACCCAAAGCCCCAGGTTGCTCACATGTTTTTGTTTATTAATTTTCTTGAGTTTTCCCCGCATAAGGCGCTCGTAGAGTCAGGCGCAGCTGGGAATTTTATTGACAGATCATTTGCCCATAGTTTAGGGATCCCCATTGTTCCTGTGGATATGCCCTTCCCTGTGCACGCCCTAGATAGTCGACCATTAGGGTCAGGGCTAACTATGGAGGCCACCGCTCCACTGGGCATGGTTACGCAGGAGGGTCACAAGGAGAGAATCAGTCTCTTCCTTATTGATTCTCCTGCGTTTCCGGTGTTGCTGGGCCTACCCTGGTTGGCCTGTCATGACCCCACTATTTCGTGGCAACAGACCGCTCTCACGGGGTGGTCACAAAAGTGCTCGGGGAGGTGTTTAGGGGTTTCCGTCGGTGCTACTACAGTGGAAAGCCTAGACCAGGTCTCCACCATGCGCATCCCCTCTGAATATACCGATTTGGCTCTCGCCTTCTGTAAGAAGAAGGCGACTCAATTACCACCCCATCGACAGGGGGATTGTGCGATAAATCTCCTGGTGTATCACGTGTATCCCGTCGCAAGAGGAGACGGCGGCTATGGAAACATATGTTTCCGAATCCCTGGGGCAGGGGTACATTCGACCCTCCAATTCACCTGCCTCCTCGAGTTTCGTTTTTGTGAAGAAGAAGGATAGAGGTCTGCGCCCGTGTATTGACTATCGAGGCATTAACCAAATCACTGTGAGGTACAGTTACCCGCTGCCTCTCATAGCCAGTGCGATCGAGTCAATGCACGGGGCACACTTCTTCACAAAATTGGATCTCAGGAGCGCTTACAACCTGGGGCGTATCCGGGAGGGAGAAGAGTGGAAGACGGCGTTTAGTACCACATCGGGCCATTATGAGTACCTTGTCATGCCATACGGGTTGATGAATGCTCCATCAGTCTTCCAATCCTTTGTAGACGAGATTTTCAGGAACCTGCACGGGCAGGGTGTGGTGGTGTATATCGATGACATTCTGATATACTCCGCTACACACGCCGAGTATGTGTCCTTGGTGCGCAGGGTACTTGGCGACTGTTGGAGCATGACCTGTACGTCAAGGCTGAGAAATGCCTGTTCATCCAGCAGGCCATCTCCTTCCTAGGGTATCGCATTTCCACATCAGGGGTGGAGATGGAGAGTGACCGCATTTCAGCTGTGCGTAATTGGCCAACTCCCACCACGGTAAAGAAAGTGCTGCGGTTTCTAGGGTTTGCCAACTACTACCGGAGGTTCATCCGGGGCTTTGGTCAGGTAACAGCTCCCATTACCTCACTGCTGAAGGGGGGACCGGTGCGTTTGCAGTGGTCGGCTGAGGCGGATAGGGCTTTTGGTCACCTGAGGGCTCTGTTTTACCTCGGCTCCCGTGCTGGCTCATCCGGATCCCTCTTTGGTGTTCATAGTGGAGGTGGACGCGGGTCCGAGGCTGGGTTAGGACCTGTGCTCTCTCAACGCTCAGGTAAAGCGCCGCCCCTGTGCCTTCTTTTCGAAGAAGCTCAGCCCGGCGGAGCGAAACTATGACGTGGGGGACCGGGAGCTGTTGGCTGTCGTCAAGACCTTGAAGGCGTGGAGACATTGGCTTGAGGGCACTAAACACCCTTTTCTCATCTGGACTGACCACCGCAATCTGGAGTACATCCGGGTGGCAAGGAGACTGAACCCTCACCAGGCAAGGTGGGCCATGTTCTTTACCCGTTTTGTTTTCACCCTGTCCTACAGACCAGGTTCCCAGAACGCTAAGGCAGACGCACTGTCCCGGATGTATGACATGGAGGAGCGGTCCATGGATAACACTCACATACTCCCGGCCTCTTGCCTGGTGGCACCGGTAGTGTGGGAGCTGGACGCGGACATCGAGCGAGTGTTACGTGCAAAGCCCACTCCCCCCAGTGTCCAGCTGGGCGTCTGTACGTTCCGTCTGCTGTCCGCGACCGTTTGATCTATTGTGCCCACACGTCACCCTCCTCTGGTCATCCGGGTATCGGCCGGACAGTGCGTTGTCTCAGTGGGAAGTACTGGTGGTCCACCTTGGCTAAAGACGTGAGGGTTTATGCTTCCTCCTGCTCGGTGTGCGCCCAGTGCAAGGCTCCTAGGCACCTGCCTAGAGGGAAATTACAACCCTTACCCATTCCACAACGGCCGTGGTCACACTTGTCGGTGGACTTCCTAACGGATCTTCCTCCCTCACAGGGGAACACCACGATCCTGGCCATTGTGGGTCTGGAGGGCGTTCATGGAACGTCTGGGGGTCTCAGTCAGCCTTACCTCAGGTTTTCACCCCGAGAGTAACGGGCAGGTGGAGAGAGTGAACCAGGATGTGGGTAGGTTTCTGCGGTCCTATTCCCAGGACCGACCGGGGGAGTGGGCGGCGTTCATACCTTGGGCAGAGACGGCCCAAAACTCGCTCCGCCACTCATCCACTAACCTCTCCCCCTTCCAGTGCGTACTGGGGCACCAGCCGGTTCTGGCACCTTGGCATCAGAGCCAGATCGAGGCTCCTGCGGTGGACGACTGGTTTAGGCACTCGGAGGAGACATGGGACGCCGCTCATGTGCACCTTCAGTGGGCCGGGAGGCTTCAGAATACTGGCGCAGACCGCCAGTATTCTGCCCCTCCACATGCCCTGCCGGAAGCTGGGCCCACGGTTCGTGGGGCCATTCAAAGTCCTGAGGAGACTGAATGAGGTTTGTTACAGGTTACAGCTTCCCCCCCGATTACCATATTAACCCCTCGTTCCATGTGTCTCTCCTCAGGCCGGTGGTGGCTGGTCCACTCCAGGAGTCTGAGGTGCGGGAGGTTCCTCCGCCCCCTTTGGACATCGAGGGGGCCCCGGCGTATGCAGTTGGAGCCATACTGGACTCGAGGCGTCTAGCGAGGGGCCTTCAGTACCTCGTGGAGTGGGAGGGGTACGGTCCGGAGGAGAGATGCTGGGTGCCGGTGGAGGACGTATTGGACCCGTCGATGCTGCAGGAGTTCCACCTTCTCCATCCGGGTCGCCCTACGCCTCGTCCTCTGGGTCGTCCCCGAGGCCGGTGTCAGCGCTCGGCTCAAGGGGGGGGGTACTGTCATGACTTCCGCCGAAGTCGGTCCTTCTCCTTGATCGGGCGGCGGTCGACGTCACCGTTCTTCTAGCCATCGCCGATCCATTACATGTTCAGTATTTAACCCTCTGTTTCACACATGTATGTGTGCGTGTTTGATCTATGTTGATGACTGTATATGACGCCTGGAAACAATTTCTAAAGACTGTTGACATCTAGTGGAAGGCATAGGAACTGCAATTTGAGTCCTAAGTCAATGGATACTGTAATGGCATTGAATAGAAAACTACAAAACAAACACAAAAAAACTTCCTGGATGGATTTTTCTCAGGTTTTCGCCTGCCAAATCAGTTCTGTTATACTCACAGACACTAATTTAACAGTTTTGGAAACTGTAGAGTTTTCTATCCAAATCTACAAGTTATATGCATATCATATCTTCTGGGCCCGAGTAGCAGACAGTTTAATTTGGGCATGCTTTTCTTCCAAAATTCCAAATGCTGCCCCCTACCCTAGAGAAGTTAATGCAACCGCTGTGTCAGATTTCAAAAAAGCTTTACGGCAAAAGCACAATATTCAATCATCTGAGAACAGCGTTCAGCCACAAAAGGAAGCCATACAGTTACCTGCCAAATTGTGGAGTCAACAAAAGTCATAAATAGCATTATAAATCTTCACTTACCTTTGCTGATCTTCGTCGGAATGCACTCCCAGGACTCCCACAAGAAATGTTTGTTTTGTTCGGTAATGTCCATAATTTATGTCCAAATAGCTACTTTTGTTAGCGCGTTTGGTAAACAAATCCAAAGTCACGAAGCGCGTTCACTAAAAGCAGACGAAATGTCAAAAATTTCCGTAACAGTCAGTAGAAACACGTCAAACGATGTATTGAATCAATCTTTAAGATCTTTTTAACATAAATCTTCAATAATGTTCCAACCGGAGAATTCCATTGTCTTCAGAAGTGCGATGGAACAGAGCTCCCTCTCATGTGAACGCGCATGGTCAGAGCATGGTCAGCTCATGGCAGACCTTACTCATTCCCCTCTCCTTCGGCCCCACCTCACAGTAGAAGCATCAGACAAGGTTCTAAAGACTGTTGACATCTAGTGGAAGCCGTAGCAAGTGCAAACTGGCCCATATCCCACTGTGTATTCGATAGGCGATGATTTGAAAACCTACAAACTTCAGATTTCCCACTTCCTGGTTGGATTTCTTTCTCAGGTTTTTGCCTGCCATATGAGTTCTGTTATACTCACAGACATCATTCAAACTGTTTTAGAAACTTCAGAGTGTTTTCTATCCAATACTAATAATAATATGCATATATTAGCAACTGGAACTGGGTACCTTTTCATCCAATCTACTCAATACTGCCCCTGCAGCCATAAGAAGTTAATGGATGTTTCCTAGCATGGTATGACATGTTCTTTCGATATTAGACAGTTTAAACGTGCCATTACGTACCTGTAGTAATACATGGAAACGGACAAAAAGGTTATCTTCTTCACATAACAGTTCTGGCGTTTCTTTATACTGAAGAATGTTGTGTGCCTGCCCTGAACTTCCTGCACTACCACAGTGCAGCCACAGGTAGAACAATGAGACAGATATTTCAAAAGATGTATAAATATGAAGCATCCGCTTAGCGTTTCCACTCACTACCAAATATGGTAGTGAGAGGAAGCCCACTGGCCGGCAGTGGGAGAAGATGGAACGAGATGGAATTTGGCCGACATTCTGCAAATGTTGTAATCTATGAAACATCTGATCTTAACCTGTCTAGCCCCGGGGTTCCGCACATTCCACTGAAAAGGCAGCGCGCGAAATTCAAAAATATTTTTTAGAAATATTTAACTTTCACACATTAACAAGTCCAATACAGCAAATGAAAGATTAACATCTTGTGAATCCAGCCAACATGTCCGATTTTTTAAATGTTTTACAGATTAAACACCACGTATATTTATGTTAGCTCACCACCAAATACAAAAAAGCACAGACATTTCTTTCACAGCACAGGTAGCTTGCACAAAACCCCCAAATAGAGATAGAATTAATCACTAACCTTTGAAATTCTTCATCAGATGAGTCATATAACATCATGTTACACAATAAATTTATGTTTTGTTCGATAATGTGCATATATATATATATAAAAAACATCTCAAAGTTGATAAACGGAAACAGGATTCACCTGAGCTCAATGTCGAGTATCATAGCAAAAAGTCTGAATACCTATGTAAATAAGGTATTTTTTATTTATTTTTTATTATAAATGTGAAAACATTCCTAAAAACCTGTATTTGCTTTGTCATTATGGGGCATTGTGTGTAGATTGATAAGGAACATTGTTTATTTAATCAATTTTAGAATAAGGCTGTAACGTAACAAAACGTGGAAAAGGTCAAGGGGTCTAAATACTTTCCAAATGGGAGAGGGGATACCTAGTCAGTTGTACAACTGAATGCATTCAACTGAAATGTGTCTTCCGAATCAGAGAGGTGCGGAGGGCTGCCATAATCGACATCCACATCTTCGGCGCCCGGGGAACAGTGGGTTAACTGCCTTGCTCAGGGGCAGAACAGATTATTACCTTGTCTTCGGGGATTCGATCCAGCAACCTTTCGGTTACTGTCCCAATGCTCTAACCACTAGGCTACCTGTACGTATTCACACAAGTAGGCTGTGCAATACAAAAGGAGAATAAAACTATTCTAAAAGTATCTCATAGGTCAAGAAAATTATGACCCATATCATCCCCCACTCACTACCACAAAAGTTAGAAACTACACAGACTCATTTCATATAACTTTAAAACACTGTCAGTTTGTCTACTTCACTTCATCACTCTACTCTGAACACTCCAGATAGCCCAGTTAATAAAACAAATGCTGGCAATACTGGTGTCAAACCATACAAGTCTCAGTACCATGAAATAACATCTTCCTTCTCATTGAAACAGTTCATCATGAAACAGTTCTACTGCAACTTTTCATACACAGTGAGAAGTTGGAATGAAAAACAAACTTAGTTAGATAGAACCCTGCTCTTACCATGATTAACAGATTTCCCAATCTTCTCCTCCCCTTCTTCATCTTTAATGTTGGCATTTAGATCCAGTGTTTGACTGCAGTCTTCCAGCTTCACTGATGCCATCTCTGGATCCTGCAGTGCAAACTGGCCACCACTGTCACAATCAGGACCCAGTGACTGTAGGTTTGGACTCAGTGTGGAAAGAGAGAGGCAGGCTGGGTTTGTCCTCTCTGTTGATGTTACCGGCCTCATACCTGAGTCGGCAAGTAGTAGAGGAGAAACGGACACAAAAGTTATTGTCTTGACAGTTCTGGCACTTTCTTTATTCTCTATTAAATATATTATATTTTTTCTTGTTCAATTATCTAATTCAGTGGTTGACTTGGACTGAAATAGTTTCCGATACTCATTTTGGGTGCCGGTACTGTTAATATTTAGGTGCAGGAGCTCCACAATACTTTTGAGCTAATACTTAACATGTAGTAGATAAATGCATACAAGACTCAAAAACCATTTAGTACAAGTTTACAGTTAGTTTTTGGCAGCACCATGTACTATTTTCCTTAACCCTCTTCACTGTATTATTCCAATCAAAAAACAATTGTATTTCCGTTCACACCATAGTATCGTTTATAGACAGAAACTGAATGTGTCAATATTTTACACATGTAGAAACTGATAATCATTACATTTAGCTTCAAAACAGTAGTGCGACCTTAAAATTGTCTCTGCTGCACCCACACTGCCTGCACTGAAGTTCGTTGACGCAGACCGGATGGGCGCCGCCATTTTACCAGCTTGTGAATTTTTCCTTCCATGGACCTCTACGGACAATTCCTTCGACCTCATGGCTTGGTTTTTGCTCTAACATAGGGCTGGGCGACGTGGCAAAAATATCATACCATGGTATTTTTCACAGTATTTTATGTTTTTGATTAATAAAAGTTCTACATTTGCTTTATGAGTAGTGCGTGACCCTAGGGTGGCAACACTTATATTCAAAAAAATGTTCAATGGGTCTTTCTCCATTCTGATTGTTTTATAGTGTTCAATTCAACTTCAACCTAAAATAATTTCCTGCACTCATTTGAGATAATTTACACACTGGGCAAAGATACTAGTGCTTATTTTTAACCAAATGTTGCAATTGCAATTTAGATCAAAACACCAAGGTGATCTTTTGGAATCATGGAAATAGAATAATTATTCTAATTCTATAGTCTATAAATAGTGGGCACTTCTACCTTCTCATTGAAACAGTTCATCATGAAACAGTTCTACTGCAACTTTTCATACACATTGGGAAGTTGGAACGAAAAACACAAACTTAGAACCTGCTCTTACCATGAGAAACAGATTTTCCAATCTTCTCCTCTGCTTCTTCATCTTTAATGTTGACATTCAGCTCCAGTGTTTGACTGCAGTCTTCCAGCTTCACTGACGCCATCTCTGGATCCTGCAGTGCAAACTGGGCTCCACTGTCACAATCAGGACCCAGTGACTGTAGGTTTGGACTCGGTGCAGAAGGAGAGAGGAGGGCTGGGTTTGTCCTCACTGTTGATGTTACCGGCCTCATACCTGAGTCGGCAAGTAGTAGAAGAGAAACAGACACAAAAGTTATTTTCTTGCCAGTTCTGGCACCTTCTTTATTCTCTAAAAATATATTATATTTCTTTTTGTTCAATTATCTAATTCAGTGCTTGACTTGGACTGAAATAGGTGCTGGTACTGTTTATATTTAGGTGCAGGAGCTCCACAATACTGTTGAGCTAATATTCTATAAAGAGGAACATGAGCTCAAACAGTAGAAATTTGAGGTGGACTCTTGTCCAAGTCAAGAACGGAGAACATTTCAATAGATCAGGTAGGTGAGCATTGACAACAAAACATTATTGCATTAACATTAAAACACAACGGACACACACCGTTAAGATCACTTAATATATAGATTTCCTAAATTCACATAAAATGACTCAAAAACCATGAAGTACAAGGTTAGTTTGTTTCAGGCAGCACTATGTATTATTTTCCTGAAGAACCGCGTCTTCGTTGTTTCAATCAAAAAACAGTAGTATTTCCGTTCACACCATACTCAAATGTATAGATAAAGATAGAAACAACTACATGTGTCTGAATATTAGTACACATGTCGAAAACCAACAAGCATTACATTCAGCTTCAAAACAGTAGCGCAACCGTAAAATGGTCTGCACCCACACTGCCTGCACTTTAGTCCGTTGACCCAGTCCGAGGCGGCGCCGCCATTTTACCAGCGTGTGAATTTTACACAAAACCGATAACATGCAGCTCAGAAATCTCAAATAAATGGATTCTTTATGAAAATTAACATGAGCAGAATATGTACATCCACTAAGACAAACCCAACGTCTCTAGTTACGTGACTTGTAAAATAGTATAACGTCACCACGTTCTTCACTCGGTTTGACACAAAAATATCACATCAAACCTTTACCAAACGTGATAATAATTTAATGGATTTGTTACCTAGCATGGAATGACATGTTTTTTCGAAATTAGAAAATGTAAACGTGCTATTACGTACCTGTAGTAATAAAGGGAAACGGGCACAAAAGATACCTTCTTGACTGCACAGTTCTGGCGCTTTTTTATTCTGAAGAATGGTGCGCGCCTGTCGGGAACTTCCTGTTCCCCCACCAACACCGTCCGTGCATTGCGGGATCCTTGGGCTGGCCCTACCCTGTTACATGAGAAGGGGGTAGCTGCTGCTGCTGCTCCCAAATGTATTACTTGGGTCTCGGGACGATTGGGGCTACTCTCTGGCAGATGATTAAACGGGCGTCTGTATATAATTAACATTTCATTATTTATTTGTTCATATTTTTTCATTGTTTCTGTGATTTAAAAAAATACAATTAACATTTAAATTAAATAATTTTAGAGCCCGGTTTAAGTTGTATTTGACTATTTTGATACTTTGTACATGGCAACGGATAAGCATTAACGCAGCAGTCGCAGTGCGAACTGCATTGCTACAGATGCTAGTTCGATGCCAGTGCCGGCCGTGACCAGGAGACCCATGAGGCGACGCACAATTGGCCCAGCGTCGTCTGAGTTAGGGGAGGGTTTGGCCGGCCAGGATGTCCTTGTCCCATACAGCATTTCCTCTGACGTTATTTTGGAGGGGTATAATTTGTATGCATACAATGTATAATAGTAATATTTAAAATTACTGTCTGGTAATTTTGTATACATTTATTTCAATTTGCATCTGGCCGCTTCTGGGGGGATTCTGGTAAGATGCCAGCAAAGCTGGCTCAATTAAGGTAGATGGAAACAGCCTGATGTACTTGGGCCGATTCTTGGCAGTCATTAATTCTGATTCCGGGCCGAGTCAATCAGTTCCGGCCCACCGGAAGAGGGCCGCTTCTGGGCCTATTCCTCATTGCGAAGTTGCTATATATTGGCAGGAACTGGATCGATCCAGACCACCCCAAACAGGCTCAATGGGTGACATGTCTAGTGAGTATGCAGACCATGGAAGAATTGGGACATTTTCAGCTTCCAGGGATTGTGTACAGATCCTTCGGTGGATGAATGGCAGGACAGAGAGAGATTAAAGTAGATGTCACACGTCAAAATTTGATGGATGACCCTATGTGAACCTATGTGAACTCTATGTGAACCCTATGTAGTGATGACGTGTGCATGTCTTCTGGTCAGGCAAGCCTGGTTAGGTGGGGGCTATGGGGTGAGTAAGGGTCCATTTGACAGGCCGTTAATGATTGATGACCCAAGCCTGATTTATGACCCTATGTAATGATTTATGACCCTATGTCATGTAGAAGGGTGCATGCCCAGGGGGGTTGGTGGGGTTGAGTAAGTGACCATGTGTCAGGTCAACCTGTTACTGTTTCTCACGGTTTGGGTTGGTTAATGCCCCTTATAAAGCCGCTGAACAATTCCTGTTTAAGAGTGCACAAGATAACCCCCTGAATATTAAACAAAAATGACACCTATGCCAATTTTAGGGATGTTATGCTCGGCTTGTCATGAACCCAGTGACCAAAGCCTTGAAGAAGTTCTGTGTGAAGCTCCAGAATGTTTTAAAGGATTTTTGGGGTACGAGTGAGGGCCGTATGTCTTACATATTCCACCCTGAGGATTCTACGGTAAAGATATTCACAGACAGTGGATCCAAACCCATTTATCAGGCAAAACCTGGGATTTTTTCTCCTGCTCTGGGGATGAGAGAATGGCTAAAGATGGGTGCGCGCGTGGGGGTGTGTGTGTGTGTGTGTGTGTGTGTGTTAGAAACAAGGTCCCTTCGCATTGTGGACATTTCAAGCTTTCAACAACAATAAAACAGCCATCTAAATAATGTTTCTAGGCCTAACACACTGTTGAGTTTCCTATTTAGTTGTCTTTATATGTACATGCACCGAGCTTCCAGGTGGCTCCAGCCTATGGTTGTTCGGTGCATGTACACCGGGGAGATTAGAACCCCAAAGAAAGATCCTAAAGGTAATTTCAGGTTTAGGTTTAGGGTATAATAACTTTAGTGAAACCGCATTTCACCCTATGTACAGACATAGAGAGCCAACACATAAAGGTGTAACAGGGATGAATGGATATTCAATGTACACCAGGGGTCTTATGTAACAAGCAATACGTGTTAAATATGGGGCCACAGTCAATCATGACAGCCTCTTTAGGAAAGGCCTTTACTTATGACTTAAACAGAATAATTTTATACCCAGCTTATTCATTAATGCTGTGGGATAAATCAGGTGTTTCTAGGTGGGCTTAAACAAATCTACAGTGAAACAAAAGTGTACATTTTACACATATGTTTATTGACTTTTAAAAAGATCACAGGAACATGACAGATATAGTGGAGATGTATGCTCCAAAAGCGGCTATTGGATATTCAATGTACAACAATAGTCTTATGTAACCAGCAATACGTGTTAAATATGGGCCACAGTCAATCAAGACAGCCTCTTTTTCGAAAGGCCTTTACTTATGACTTAAACAGAATAATTTTATACCCATCTTATTCATTAATGCTGTGGGATAAATCAGGTGTTTCTAGATGGGCTTAAACAAATCTACAGTGAAACAAAAGTGTACATTTTACACATATGTTTATTGACTTTTAAAAAGACCACAGGAACATGACCGATATAGTGGAGATGCATGCTACACAAATCTGCTAGTGGATATTCAATGTACAACAATAGTCTTAGGTAACAAGCAATACGTGTTAAATAAGGGCCACAGTCAATCATGACAGCCTCTTTATGAAAGGCCTTTACTTATGACTTAAACAGATTCATTTTCTACCCATCTTATTCATTAATGCTGTGGGATAAATCAGGTGTTTCTAGGTGGGCTTAAACAAATCTACAGTGAAACAAAAGTGTACATTTTACACATATGTTTATTGACTTTTTAAAAAACCACAGGAACATGACCGATATAGTGGAGATGCATGCTACACAAATCTGCTAGGGGATATTCAATGTACAACAATAGTCTTAGGTAACAAGCAATACGGGTTAAATAAGGCCCACAGTCAATCATGACAGCCTCTTTATGAAAGGCCTTTACTTATGACTTAAACAGATTCATTTTATACCCATCTTATTCATTAATGCTGGGGGCATACCCCAGGATTTACATGCCGGACGGATTATCTACCCATGGAGGGAAAACTTACGGAGCTTTGAGGGAGTGTGCAAGCGTTTTAGCGATCGGATAATGGTCAGGGCTAACCAGGACCTATATCTGTAAGAAAGGCATAGTAAAAGACATTTATTATGAAAGGCTATAAACTGTATGTACTAAATATTGTGAATTAAATAAATGGTTTTAAAATTGTATCTCACCTTTTAACGATAGGAATAAGTCCTTTCCATCTATCACCAAGCATGCCCCCGGAGAAAAAAACTTGCGGAAAAAAGCCATGTGCGCGCGTATGTGTGTGCGGGAGTGTGCTGTAGTGGCTGTGTGTGTGTGTTTCAAAAACAGAAAAAGGGGCGGGGTGTGTGTTCAAACGACCCCCATGCATCTGCGCTCAAGGCTCTTTCTCTCTCTCTCTCTCTCTCTCTCTATGCCGGGGGTCGTTTGAAACCAAGGTTTACACTATCCTGCAAAACAGATGCCTACCCCCCAACAAAAATATTGTGTCTTACGCCTCCTAAACACGAAGGCCTTTCAAAAACTATTTTTTTAGGTGGGCTAAAAAGTCATTCATCCCAGCGATGTCGAGACCTCCCCAACCCCAGCATCTAGGTGCTAGCACCCCGGAGATTTTAGAATATCCAAAAGGATCCTAATGTTTAGACACCCCCAATCCCATGTGTTTGAAAAAAATTGCAGAGTAATCAAATATACCGGATAGCGCCCGAAAAAAAAAAAAAAAAAACCCGTCACCCCCTGCTTTGTAAACTCATTCCGTACTATCACTACTTTTGAGCCAAGGCCGCAAACTTCTCAACGAGTCTAGTGAAACAGATAGTTTCCCACTCTGTTCGCATCGTTTTAGTGCAGTTCGTGAAAACGTATATATTAGATTTGGGATGCGGGGACTTGTTTGAACATTAATGATATTATTGTAATATTAAACAGGAGTAATAGGTGTTTTAAAACGATGACCAAAATTATTATTTTATTTAAGTCAAATGCACGTATTCATGTAATTTAAAACGTTCGCAGGATATGCAACATTAAGCCAACTGCATTCCGGGGATAAATGATATGGAACCGCCTTCATTAGAATGGAATTCCGAAGAGCAACGGAGGGACACAGAATTTTACGAGATATCTATATGTCAACTGTATGTATTTTTTATGATAAAATGTACACCCGACATCGAAAATCAGACAACCCTGGAGGACATGATCGAAACGGAAGGGGTACCCCCGGAACATGAAGAGTAAAACATTGAATTCGGACGATTTCCCCGCTTCAAATGACATTTCGGAGGTCTATGATTTGCGGTTGTTTGTGATGGGCAGAAAACAGGTTAAGGAAAACTCCGAGCCTGAAACAACATTCAGTAATGCTATTCTAAAACAGGAAGACAACGATTTTTACAGATATTCAGAAACAGATGGACAATAATTATCATTATAATTTGTTTTTTAAATATATTTTTTTTAGGCCATATGTTAAATGGACGTATTCTTATAAGTTAAAATGTATCTATTTCGTATAAATACATGTTAACATTATCTAACGTCTGTATGATACCCAGAGGCTACAGGGCATAATGGATTGGGAACAGACAGATTTAGACGGGGATTCTCAGAAGCAAACTACGTCCGGTCCTTTACGTGCCCCTTCACTAATACACTATTTTCGGCGTAAATCCCCCCACCCGACTACGGAAGAGCAGATGAAACAGAGACAATTCTGCGGGCTTGTACTGAAGGCCTTAACCTAGCTCCAAACACAAGCCAGCAGACCAGGACAGATAAAACGATAGACGTTGAATCTTTCCTTCCTCATGGAACTTTTTTGAAGGGGAGTTGAATATTAGAGGTGATGTTTGTATATATATATATATTATCTAAGAATGATTGGTATTAATTCTAGGCCTTTACATGTATGTTTTTAAAAATGAAGGCTATTTATACAATGAAACATTGTTTTTATTCATACTGTTTGTAAACAATAGCTTCTGCCCCCTCGGGGTCTACTTGAACCGCTTATTAAATCAGACCTCTCAGACCAGAAAGTATGATTAGAAACCATGGCCAACTATATTCAATCTGTGATTAGAAGCGATAATTAGAAGCTATGACAAAACTATGATCAAACTATGATAATAAACTATGAACAACTATGAAGACAGGGCTGTATGTGTGTGAATGAGGAGCTATTATTTAAGGGTGTAATATTACTCTCTCTCTCTCTCTCTCTGCCAGGCTATGAAAAAGACAAGAGAAAGGACAGGGACTCCTGAATGTTGATAGGTCTTAGATTTTTATAGACAGGGTATCTGTAAAACACAATGTGACAACTAATGAAGATGCAAAAAGGGGTTTTCAGAAATATATTTGGTTGACAGATTTGTATTATTATAAAAAGTAATATAAAAATGATTAGAATCTTTAGTATTATTATGTTACATGCGAGACATACCCAGAAATGTCAGCGTAGACAACTTACAAGAATGTGTTTACCAGGCCGTGATGAAAACCTTTTAAAGGAGCTTTAATTCAAACATGCAAAGATATATATATGATACAATTACCAATGTTAAAAACTGTTGTTACAATATCACAAATAATGTTTCTCGGACTAACACACTGTAGAGTTTCCTATATACTAAAGAACAATCACTAAGACAAAACACAAAAAGTTGTAATACAATCAGTATACAGGGCATTCGATAGGGAATACAGGTACATTTTGAAAGATTATGATGTTGATGTGATTAAAAAAAAAAAAAATCATTTCTCAATTTAGGATAATACGGTTTATTTTATACTTTACTTAAATTGTATTATTTATCTTGCCTCATACCAGGCTAATACACTACCAAGCCATGCAAACAGCTAGGGAATTAACCCAGAACAGTTGTGGGTCTTTTTTTTTTTTTTTTGTCTTTTTTTTTTGAACAATAAATGATCAAGAATACCAATAGGCGTGATCTGATCCTCAAACCTATCACGACATCCTAGAATGCACAGACATATGCAAAACCATAAAACTCTGACAAGAAAACAATGAAAATCTTAACATGACTACAAGCCCTGCCATTATTTTTTAGTTACCATCCACCCAATGGTTGAATTTGGTACTTTTTCTATGTAGATGCACCGAGCCTCCAAGTGGCTGGAGACATACAACAGGCTAAAATAAAATGACCCAGTATGTGAAAAGCTGGGGGTCAAATGTATTTTTTATGTTTGGTTTTTGTTACAACCAACAGGGCTTCCTAACATTCGACATAACTAGTAAGCCTTACGCGGGAGATTAGTACTCATAAGTAATAGGGGGTAAGAAAGATCATAAAGGTCATTTCATATTTCGGTTTAGGGGATTAATAACTTTAGGGAAAACAATATTCACACTATGGGGATTATAAACATGGTAGAGAGCCATCACATCATGATGTAACAGGGATGAGTGGCGATTCAAAGTACAACAGGAGTCTTCTGGAAACTGCAATACGTGTTAAATATGTTTTACATACAGCCAAGACTGAGTGGTTTCACAAACTCCCTTTAAAGGTTTTGTAAGAAAGTTGTAACAGGCCTCATTCACCAGTCTAGAGATTAACCTAGAGACACCAAAAACATCAACGTTTAGAGCAGCTTGGAGATTATTCCCCATGTAAGGTGGGCAAAGAGCTGATTTACCTAACCCTGTACATACCAAAGGAATTTCCAGAGTTAGCAAACCCTGACACTGGGTATGATAACTCTGACTCGTATGTCTAAGGATTATTGTAGATGTTTACACCTGAGGGAGTTTACAGTAGGTCACTTAGATGTATAAAGGCAAAGAGAGCACCAAATTTACCTACGTGACCTCAAAGGACAGCCTACTTTATAATAGAGAATGCAGGGATGTGTACTGAACATGTACCCCTTATAAAACATAGCGATCTAAGGTCAAATGTATCTAAAGTTTTTAATGAAGTGGCCGCTGCATTTAATTTAGATTACTTCAACATAGTCTAGAACCAGTAAGACCATTGATTGAATGATCTGCTTTGTGCTATTGAGCAAGAGGCCTGACCCATTTCTATGTATAATACTTAGTTTTTACACGTATTCTATAATGATTGAAAGTCAATAAAGATTTGATGCAAAATAATGAAAGCATAATGTAGTTCATTCTGTGCTGTTCTACATTGTGGTGGGACAAACTTATGTTTTCCTGGAAGGGTAGGCTTTCATGAATGGGGTCAAAATAAAATATGCTAGAAGCGATAGAACCATGGATGTATTTCCCTGAAACCAAGTGTGAATATCATTGGTAACTCACGTATCATGGTCCAACGATAGGTGTTTCATTCTGTGGACTGAAAATAATTCTAATGATTGAAGTGTATGTACCTAATATGTTGTACTAGTATATACGTTAAGGTGACTTAAAAAAATAAAATAAAAAACATATTTATGTGTTAGTTCATTAAGAAGCTGAATATAAAAAATTATATAAAGATGCTGCTTCTTAATGAACTAACACATAAATATGTTTTTTATTTTATTTTTTTAAGTCACCTTAACGTATATACTAGTACAACATATTAGGTACATACACTTCAATCATTAGAATTATTTTCAGTCCACAGAATGAAACACCTATCGTTGGACCATGATACGTGAGTTACCAATGATATTCACACTTGGTTTCAGGGAAATACATCCATGGTTCTATCGCTTCTAGCATATTTTATTTTGACCCCATTCATGAAAGCCTACCCTTCCAGGAAAACATAAGTTTGTCCCACCACAATGTAGAACAGCACAGAATGAACTACATTATGCTTTCATTATTTTGCATCAAATCTTTATTGACTTTCAATCATTATAGAATACGTGTAAAAACTAAGTATTATACATAGAAATGGGTCAGGCCTCTTGCTCAATAGCACAAAGCAGATCATTCAATCAATGGTCTTACTGGTTCTAGACTATGTTGAAGTAATCTAAATTAAATGCAGCGGCCACTTCATTAAAAACTTTAGATACATTTGACCTTAGATCGCTATGTTTTATAAGGGGTACATGTTCAGTACACATCCCTGCATTCTCTATTATAAAGTAGGCTGTCCTTTGAGGTCACGTAGGTAAATTTGGTGCTCTCTTTGCCTTTATACATCTAAGTGACCTACTGTAAACTCCCTCAGGTGTAAACATCTACAATAATCCTTAGACATACGAGTCAGAGTTATCATACCCAGTGTCAGGGTTTGCTAACTCTGGAAATTCCTTTGGTATGTACAGGGTTAGGTAAATCAGCTCTTTGCCCACCTTACATGGGGAATAATCTCCAAGCTGCTCTAAACGTTGATGTTTTTGGTGTCTCTAGGTTAATCTCTAGACTGGTGAATGAGGCCTGTTACAACTTTCTTACAAAACCTTTAAAGGGAGTTTGTGAAACCACTCAGTCTTGGCTGTATGTAAAACATATTTAACACGTATTGCAGTTTCCAGAAGACTCCTGTTGTACTTTGAATCGCCACTCATCCCTGTTACATCATGATGTGATGGCTCTCTACCATGTTTATAATCCCCATAGTGTGAATATTGTTTTCCCTAAAGTTATTAATCCCCTAAACCGAAATATGAAATGACCTTTATGATCTTTCTTACCCCCTATTACTTATGAGTACTAATCTCCCGCGTAAGGCTTACTAGTTATGTCGAATGTTAGGAAGCCCTGTTGGTTGTAACAAAAACCAAACATAAAAAATACATTTGACCCCCAGCTTTTCACATACTGGGTCATTTTATTTTAGCCTGTTGTATGTCTCCAGCCACTTGGAGGCTCGGTGCATCTACATAGAAAAAGTACCAAATTCAACCATTGGGTGGATGGTAACTAAAAAATAATGGCAGGGCTTGTAGTCATGTTAAGATTTTCATTGTTTTCTTGTCAGAGTTTTATGGTTTTGCATATGTCTGTGCATTCTAGGATGTCGTGATAGGTTTGAGGATCAGATCACGCCTATTGGTATTCTTGATCATTTATTGTTCAAAAAAAAAAGACAAAAAAAAAAAAAAAAGACCCACAACTGTTCTGGGTTAATTCCCTAGCTGTTTGCATGGCTTGGTAGTGTATTAGCCTGGTATGAGGCAAGATAAATAATACAATTTAAGTAAAGTATAAAATAAACCGTATTATCCTAAATTGAGAAATGATTTTTTTTTTTTTTAATCACATCAACATCATAATCTTTCAAAATGTACCTGTATTCCCTATCGAATGCCCTGTATACTGATTGTATTACAACTTTTTGTGTTTTGTCTTAGTGATTGTTCTTTAGTATATAGGAAACTCTACAGTGTGTTAGTCCGAGAAACATTATTTGTGATATTGTAACAACAGTTTTTAACGTTGGTAATTGTATCATATATATATCTTTGCATGTTTGAATTAAAGCTCCTTTAAAAGGTTTTCATCACGGCCTGGTAAACACATTCTTGTAAGTTGTCTACGCTGACATTTCTGGGTATGTCTCGCATGTAACATAATAATACTAAAGATTCTAATCATTTTTATATTACTTTTTATAATAATACAAATCTGTCAACCAAATATATTTCTGAAAACCCCTTTTTGCATCTTCATTAGTTGTCACATTGTGTTTTACAGATACCCTGTCTATAAAAATCTAAGACCTATCAACATTCAGGAGTCCCTGTCCTTTCTCTTGTCTTTTTCATAGCCTGGCAGAGAGAGAGAGAGAGAGAGTAATATTACACCCTTAAATAATAGCTCCTCATTCACACACATACAGCCCTGTCTTCATAGTTGTTCATAGTTTATTATCATAGTTTGATCATAGTTTTGTCATAGCTTCTAATTATCGCTTCTAATCACAGATTGAATATAGTTGGCCATGGTTTCTAATCATACTTTCTGGTCTGAGAGGTCTGATTTAATAAGCGGTTCAAGTAGACCCCGAGGGGGCAGAAGCTATTGTTTACAAACAGTATGAATAAAAACAATGTTTCATTGTATAAATAGCCTTCATTTTTAAAAACATACATGTAAAGGCCTAGAATTAATACCAATCATTCTTAGATAATATATATATATATACAAACATCACCTCTAATATTCAACTCCCCTTCAAAAAAGTTCCATGAGGAAGGAAAGATTCAACGTCTATCGTTTTATCTGTCCTGGTCTGCTGGCTTGTGTTTGGAGCTAGGTTAAGGCCTTCAGTACAAGCCCGCAGAATTGTCTCTGTTTCATCTGCTCTTCCGTAGTCGGGTGGGGGGATTTACGCCGAAAATAGTGTATTAGTGAAGGGGCACGTAAAGGACCGGACGTAGTTTGCTTCTGAGAATCCCCGTCTAAATCTGTCTGTTCCCAATCCATTATGCCCTGTAGCCTCTGGGTATCATACAGACGTTAGATAATGTTAACATGTATTTATACGAAATAGATACATTTTAACTTATAAGAATACGTCCATTTAACATATGGCCTAAAAAAAATATATTTAAAAAACAAATTATAATGATAATTATTGTCCATCTGTTTCTGAATATCTGTAAAAATCGTTGTCTTCCTGTTTTAGAATAGCATTACTGAATGTTGTTTCAGGCTCGGAGTTTTCCTTAACCTGTTTTCTGCCCATCACAAACAACCGCAAATCATAGACCTCCGAAATGTCATTTGAAGCGGGGAAATCGTCCGAATTCAATGTTTTACTCTTCATGTTCCGGGGGTACCCCTTCCGTTTCGATCATGTCCTCCAGGGTTGTCTGATTTTCGATGTCGGGTGTACATTTTATCATAAAAAATACATACAGTTGACATATAGATATCTCGTAAAATTCTGTGTCCCTCCGTTGCTCTTCGGAATTCCATTCTAATGAAGGCGGTTCCATATCATTTATCCCCGGAATGCAGTTGGCTTAATGTTGCATATCCTGCGAACGTTTTAAATTACATGAATACGTGCATTTGACTTAAATAAAATAATAATTTTGGTCATCGTTTTAAAACACCTATTACTCCTGTTTAATATTACAATAATATCATTAATGTTCAAACAAGTCCCCGCATCCCAAATCTAATATATACGTTTTCACGAACTGCACTAAAACGATGCGAACAGAGTGGGAAACTATCTGTTTCACTAGACTCGTTGAGAAGTTTGCGGCCTTGGCTCAAAAGTAGTGATAGTACGGAATGAGTTTACAAAGCAGGGGGTGACGGGTTTTTTTTTTTTTTTTTTCGGGCGCTATCCGGTATATTTGATTACTCTGCAATTTTTTTCAAACACATGGGATTGGGGGTGTCTAAACATTAGGATCCTTTTGGATATTCTAAAATCTCCGGGGTGCTAGCACCTAGATGCTGGGGTTGGGGAGGTCTCGACATCGCTGGGATGAATGACTTTTTAGCCCACCTAAAAAAATAGTTTTTGAAAGGCCTTCGTGTTTAGGAGGCGTAAGACACAATATTTTTGTTGGGGGGTAGGCATCTGTTTTGCAGGATAGTGTAAACCTTGGTTTCAAACGACCCCCGGCATAGAGAGAGAGAGAGAGAGAGAGAGAAAGAGCCTTGAGCGCAGATGCATGGGGGTCGTTTGAACACACACCCCGCCCCTTTTTCTGTTTTTGAAACACACACACACAGCCACTACAGCACACTCCCGCACACACATACGCGCGCACATGGCTTTTTTCCGCAAGTTTTTTTCTCCGGGGGCATGCTTGGTGATAGATGGAAAGGACTTATTCCTATCGTTAAAAGGTGAGATACAATTTTAAAACCATTTATTTAATTCACAATATTTAGTACATACAGTTTATAGCCTTTCATAATAAATGTCTTTTACTATGCCTTTCTTACAGATATAGGTCCTGGTTAGCCCTGACCATTATCCGATCGCTAAAACGCTTGCACACTCCCTCAAAGCTCCGTAAGTTTTCCCTCCATGGGTAGATAATCCGTCCGGCATGTAAATCCTGGGGTATGCCCCCAGCATTAATGAATAAGATGGGTATAAAATGAATCTGTTTAAGTCATAAGTAAAGGCCTTTCATAAAGAGGCTGTCATGATTGACTGTGGGCCTTATTTAACCCGTATTGCTTGTTACCTAAGACTATTGTTGTACATTGAATATCCCCTAGCAGATTTGTGTAGCATGCATCTCCACTATATCGGTCATGTTCCTGTGGTTTTTTAAAAAGTCAATAAACATATGTGTAAAATGTACACTTTTGTTTCACTGTAGATTTGTTTAAGCCCACCTAGAAACACCTGATTTATCCCACAGCATTAATGAATAAGATGGGTAGAAAATGAATCTGTTTAAGTCATAAGTAAAGGCCTTTCATAAAGAGGCTGTCATGATTGACTGTGGCCCTTATTTAACACGTATTGCTTGTTACCTAAGACTATTGTTGTACATTGAATATCCACTAGCAGATTTGTGTAGCATGCATCTCCACTATATCGGTCATGTTCCTGTGGTCTTTTTAAAAGTCAATAAACATATGTGTAAAATGTACACTTTTGTTTCACTGTAGATTTGTTTAAGCCCATCTAGAAACACCTGATTTATCCCACAGCATTAATGAATAAGATGGGTATAAAATTATTCTGTTTAAGTCATAAGTAAAGGCCTTTCGAAAAAGAGGCTGTCTTGATTGACTGTGGCCCATATTTAACACGTATTGCTGGTTACATAAGACTATTGTTGTACATTGAATATCCAATAGCCGCTTTTGGAGCATACATCTCCACTATATCTGTCATGTTCCTGTGATCTTTTTAAAAGTCAATAAACATATGTGTAAAATGTACACTTTTGTTTCACTGTAGATTTGTTTAAGCCCACCTAGAAACACCTGATTTATCCCACAGCATTAATGAATAAGCTGGGTATAAAATTATTCTGTTTAAGTCATAAGTAAAGGCCTTTCCTAAAGAGGCTGTCATGATTGACTGTGGCCCCATATTTAACACGTATTGCTTGTTACATAAGACCCCTGGTGTACATTGAATATCCATTCATCCCTGTTACACCTTTATGTGTTGGCTCTCTATGTCTGTACATAGGGTGAAATGCGGTTTCACTAAAGTTATTATACCCTAAACCTAAACCTGAAATTACCTTTAGGATCTTTCTTTGGGGTTCTAATCTCCCCGGTGTACATGCACCGAACAACCATAGGCTGGAGCCACCTGGAAGCTCGGTGCATGTACATATAAAGACAACTAAATAGGAAACTCAACAGTGTGTTAGGCCTAGAAACATTATTTAGATGGCTGTTTTA
Source organism: Salvelinus fontinalis (assembly GCF_029448725.1). NCBI lineage: Eukaryota > Metazoa > Chordata > Actinopteri > Salmoniformes > Salmonidae > Salvelinus > Salvelinus fontinalis. The sequence goes on along the minus strand of NW_026600856.1, from coordinate 71,235 downwards.
TTGTTGTTGAAAGCTTGAAATGTCCACAATGCGAAGGGACCTTGTTTCTAACACACACACACACACACACACACACACCCCCACGCGCGCACCCATCTTTAGCCATTCTCTCATCCCCAGAGCAGGAGAAAAAATCCCAGGTTTTGCCTGATAAATGGGTTTGGATCCACTGTCTGTGAATATCTTTACCGTAGAATCCTCAGGGTGGAATATGTAAGACATACGGCCCTCACTCGTACCCCAAAAATCCTTTAAAACATTCTGGAGCTTCACACAGAACTTCTTCAAGGCTTTGGTCACTGGGTTCATGACAAGCCGAGCATAACATCCCTAAAATTGGCATAGGTGTCATTTTTGTTTAATATTCAGGGGGTTATCTTGTGCACTCTTAAACAGGAATTGTTCAGCGGCTTTATAAGGGGCATTAACCAACCCAAACCGTGAGAAACAGTAACAGGTTGACCTGACACATGGTCACTTACTCAACCCCACCAACCCCCCTGGGCATGCACCCTTCTACATGACATAGGGTCATAAATCATTACATAGGGTCATAAATCAGGCTTGGGTCATCAATCATTAACGGCCTGTCAAATGGACCCTTACTCACCCCATAGCCCCCACCTAACCAGGCTTGCCTGACCAGAAGACATGCACACGTCATCACTACATAGGGTTCACATAGAGTTCACATAGGTTCACATAGGGTCATCCATCAAATTTTGACGTGTGACATCTACTTTAATCTCTCTCAGGACGATGGGCCTCGGGATCTTGTCATGGTATCTCTGTGCATTCAAATTACCATTGATAAAATACAATTGCGTTCGTTGTCTCCCATACCATAACCCAATGCTAACATGGAGTACTTTGTGGACAACAGCAAACCGCTCCCGACACAACACCCTACACGTGGTCTGCAATTGAGAGGCTTGTTGGGCATACCGCTAAATTCTCAAAAACAACTTGGAGGCGGCTTATGGTAGAGAAATTAACATTAAATTATCTGGTAGCAGCTATGGTGCACATTCCTGCAGTCAGCATGCCAATTGCATGCTCTCTCAAAACTTGAGACATCTGTTGCATTGGGTTGTGTGACATAACTGCACATTTTAGTGGCATTTTCGTTTTATATTTGTTAGGGATCCCCATTAGCTGCTGCCAAGGCAGCACCTTCTCAGCTACTCTTGTCCCCAGCACAAGGTGCACCTGTGTAATGATGATCATGCAATTTAATCAGCTTCTTGATATGCCACACCTGTCAGGTGGGCGGATTATCTTGGCAAAGGAGAAATGCTCACTAATAGGGATGTAAACAAATTTGTGCACAACATTTGAGAGAAATAAGCTTTGTGTGTGTATGGAACATTTATGGGATGGAACATGGGACACTTTACATGTCGCGTTTATATTTTTGTTCAGTACATACGGTATAAAAAATAAATAATACAAACTAAAATCAGCCTGCTTTTCTGTTCTAATCAGGTTCCTACACAGGCTCAGAAGGATCCTCTAAGGCTGGAACATTTTCTGGCGACAGTAGTCTGTGAAGTCTTCGAGGCCCAAAAACTTCTCAGCTGTAGATATAATTATGTCCAGGAAGCTTGGCCCCAGTGATGTACTGGGCCGTTCGCACTACCCTCTGTAGTGCCTTGCGGTCGGAGGCCGAGCATTGCCATAACAGGCAATGATGCAATAGGTTTTGTCATGCCTGCTTCACGGCTGTCTTGGTGTGCTTGGACCATGTTAGTTTGTTGGTGATATGGACACCAAGGAACTTGAAGCTCTCAACCTGCTCCACTGCAGCCCCGTCGATGAGAATGGGGGTGTGCTCGGTCCTCTTTTTCCTGTAGTCCACAATCATCTCCTTTGTCTTGATCACGTAGCATTTTCTTCACAATAAGTGTATCCAGATCACTTGATTGACGTACAACATTTGCAACTGGTTGCGTTGCATCCACCACCATATCTTCTTCAGAACTGTGGCTCCTTGCCCCTCTTCACTGCCTCCACATGGCAGATTTACTGAACAGTCCTGATCCTTGACACCTCAACCTCTTTCACCCTAACAGGGCACTCTGGGAATTCGGGAATATGAGCCCCACCACAGTTGCAACATTTTACATTCAAACTCTTCAATGCCCCTCAAAAATGAAATGCTAATTAGCTGCTAATGTAGCGTTGTTCATCTCCGCGTCTACCGCTTCATAGTAATGTAAGTTATGTAAATTACTTGAATATGGCTTATTGTGAGGTCAATAACTATGTGCAATGAAACCTTGTTTTCATTCAAACCAATTATAGCCGTAGCTCTAGTTTCCTCATCTTCAGGTTCTCAAACTGAACAGGACATCAGTAGTCCGCATGCACAGATATTTATATATAAAGTCTATTTATCTCAAATCAATGTCACGTGGTTAATCAAAATTATAATCTAAAATAAAATTACACAAATCTAAAAGTAACTTCTATTGCCATTGCCAAAACTAGCTTACATAAAGCTAACAAATAAAAACAATCGCAGCCTGCAGGTAGAAAATATCCTGATGAAATAAATATCATATGAATCAAATTGGCTACACATGGCCTGTCTGCAAGAAACTTGAAACATTGTATCAACTATTAATTTGGTTAGGCCTGTGCTAGCAAACTTGCAACATTGTATAAAATATTTTGGGCCCTCAGTTTCCCATGACAGCGAGCTCCAGACAGACAGACGTAGGGATATTTTGCACAAAGGATAAGAAGTAATTAGGTAGGCCTGTTTTATGACGTTTCCACCGGATCAGAGCATGACAGTTTTGGTGGTTATCAAAAGGGAGAGAGCTGGACATTTTCAAATAGGCTACGTTGAGGAACTATTATCATTCTCAATGGATGTAGAAACAGACTTCACATACTTGCTGTTTGAGCTGAACATTTTTATATTTGAGAAACTCCACAGTGACGGTGAGTTAAGACAATCAGAAATAGCATCAGATCCCCAAATGGGCACATTTATAGGCCTACATTTACACAGAGGCCAGCTAGCCTATAGGACTACTTCAATGAGTAATCAGGTGTGTGTCCTTACTCAACATTGACAGGAGCACACTAAACAAAACACAATGAATAAATTGACAACTCCTAAATGGAATGAAATACACCAAAACTTCTCAAGTGTAGCCTAAGTTATACGCTCTGCAAACAATGTGTCCACTCCTACAATGACAATGGTAAGACTGTAATAATAATGTATTGAATGCATTACCGTAACCAAACAAACATTGTAGATTAGAAATGATGGTGATAGTGGTGTGCCATTCCCTCCGCAATGGACGAGTCCACTCAGACAGACAATGGATTAGTCCACTCAGACAGCCGTGAATCAGACAGATGGCTCATGTGCCATACATTTTTATATATATACTGTATATATATATATATTTGCCACTGCTTGACTAAAAAAAGCTTGGTTGACCAACAGCCTATCTATCAACCAAACAATCTACCAGTTGACTAAATGGGGTCTCAGTCCTAAAAGCTTTTCAACAGTCAAAGGCAAAAAGAATGAAAATTATTAGTATTTTCATCCTCCTCACTCATTTCAACTATACAGACTAATTTCATAGAACTTTAAAACACTGGCAGTTTGTCTACTTCACTTCTTTAGTCACTCCAGATAACCCAGTTGTTCAGGGATGTGTTGTCAGAATTACAGAAGTCAACCTATCAATAGACTGGGTTATAACTTAAGGAGGTCTAATTTACAGATAGATAGAACCTGCTCTTACCAATCTTCTCCATCTTTAATGTTGACATTCAGCTCCATTGTTTGACTGCAGTCTTCCAGCTTCACCGATGCCATCTCTGGATCCTGCGGTACAAACTGGGCTCCACTGTCACAATCAGGACCCAGTGACTGTAGGTTTCTACTCAGTGTGGAAGGAGAGAGGCAGGCTGGGATTGTCCTCACTGTTGATGTTACCGGCCTCATACCTGAGTCGGCAAGTAGGAGAAGAGAAACAGACAAAAGTTATTTTCTTGAAAGTTCTGGCAAGGTCTTTATTCTCTAAAAAAATATTATATTTTTTCTTGTTCAATTATCTAATTCAGTGCTTGACTTGGACTTGGAAATATTTGCCGATAAACATTTTGGGTGCCGGTACTGTTTATTTTTAGGTGCAGGAGCTCCTAAATGCATAAACGACTCAAAAACCATTTAGTACAAGGTTAGTTAGTTTTAGGCAGCACCATGTGCTATTTTCCTTAATAACCTTGTCTTCACTGTATTACTTCAAAAACACAACACAGTAGTGCAACCGTAAAATTGTCTCCCTCTGCTGATTAAGTTTGTTGATGCAGACCGAGTGGCGCTGCCATTTTACCAGTTTGTAAACATTTCTTTTCATGGAGCTTTACGGACAATTCCTTCGACCTCATGGCTTGGTTTTTGCTCTGACATGCACTGTCAGATGTGGGACCTTATATAGACAGGTGTGTACCTTTGCAAATCATGTCCAATCAACTGAATTTACCACAGGTGGACTCCAATCAAGTTGTAGAAACATCTCAAGGATAGTCAATGGAAACAGGATGCACTCGATCTCAATATCGAGTCTCATAGCAAAGGGTCTGAATACTTATGTAAATAAGGTATCTGTTTAAAAAAAAAATATATTTTATAAATGTGAAAACATTTCTAAAAACCTGTGTGTGCTTTGTCATTATGGGGTATTGTGTGTAGATTGATGAGGACCGTTTCTTATTTAATCCATTTTCAAATAAGGCTGTAACGTAACAAAATGTGGAAAAAGTCAAGGTGTCTGAATACTTTACGAATGCACTGTATGTATTCATATCAGTAGGCTGGTACTGTATGTATTCATATCAGTAGTCTGGTACTGTATGTATTCATATCAGTAGCCTGGTACTGTATGTATTCATATCAGTAGTCTGGTACTGTATGTATTCATATCAGTAGTCTGGTACTGTATGTATTCATATCAGTAGCCTGGTACTGTATGTATTCATATCAGTAGGCTGGTACTGTATGTATTCATATCAGTAGGCTGGTACTGTATGTATTCATATCAGTAGCCTGGTACTGTATGTATTCATATCAGTAGTCTGGTACTGTATGTATTCATATCAGTAGGCTGGTACTGTATGTATTCATATCAGTAGTCTGGTACTGTATGTATTCATATCAGTAGGCTGGTACTGTATGTATTCATATCAGTAGTCTGGTACTGTATGTATTCATATCAGTAGCCTGGTACTGTATGTATTCATTTAAGTAGGCTGGTACTGTATGTATTCATATCAGTAGTCTGGTATTGTATGTATTCATATCAGTAGCCTGGTACTGTATGTATTCATATCATTAAAATAACTTAAAATAAATGTTAATTTGAAGTGCAATTTGTTCTATATGAAGTTAGACAATGTTTACATAAAGTTGTACAATGTTTACAATATTAAATTGTATGTCAAATCAATGTTTGCATTTTTAGGGCAACAGTTCCACATTTTAAAATAGTTACAAGGAACAACAGTCATTTATTTATACGTCTCTAATTTAACAGCAAAAAGGCACCTTCCAATCATTTTCTGTTTTGGCTTTATTGAAGTCCTTCATTGTCATCCCCAGACAAGCTAAATGGAACCATCTCTGGCACACAGAGCGTTCTATCTGCAGTATTAAAAACATAGAACAGGGTTATGTTGATTTACATGTAAATAACAGTTCTGGAATACCCAAATTCTGTTACATGTTTTTGCAATTAGGAACAATTTCAAATTGAAATGGATTTTTGTTCAATTGCTAAATTGACTTTAAAGGACATGCATTTGACCAGAACCCTGACAGAAGCACACATAACTGGGTTGTTAATCATCGTTGAGTATTCAGGCAATATAAATCGTATAGTAATAAAGACATACATTTGCAAAAAAACGTTTTTGTTAATACAAAAGGTATCACATATCAATGTTGTAATATCAAACATTACTAGAATGGCATCTAATAGATTTGATATATTTCTATCAATCAAAACTGGAATTTGTATTCAAAACAAAGGTTGTAAAAATATGCTAGACATTTATAGAATAAATCATATCTAGTTTGATGATTCTGTGACAAAGGGTGAATTAGTTATTGATTTAAACAGCTTTACATTGCATTTAAGATTTTATATATTTCCATCAAATCAAAATTGGATTTTCTTCATTCAAAACGAAGGTTGTAAAAGTATGCTAGACATTTAAAGTATAAACCATATCTATTTTATATTTCTGTGACAATCAATGAATTAGTTAAAGATTTTTACAATGATTAATGGCTTTTCGCAAATGTCTGCTGAATGTCTGTTGAATGTCTGTTGAATGTCCGAATGTGTGAATATAAAAGCAACTTTACCTCGGTAGTAGGCAGATTATCTTCTTCAAACAACGGTAAAACTGATTGACTTTCTTCCTTCTTTCCATCTACTACACGGTTTAGTGCTCCAACCACTCGTGGAATCTTCTGCTCAACCCTAACCCTAACCCTAACCCTAACCCTAACCCTAACCCTCTGCTCAAGACGATGAACCTCAATATATAACAAAACCCCAGATATAACACCCTTTTATTGCTGCCCAGCTCCGAAAAACACAATGCTTTCTCCTTCAGCTCTTCTGAGACGCATGAAATCAAAACAAAACCACTACTGGTCACTCTGACTGACTACCTTTCCTAATGCCTCCTTTATCATCTTCCTGGCCTCAAATTATCTCCCCAAAATACATAATTGTTGATGAATCGCGCTCCAAAAGAAACTGATGTTCGTTTACAATATCACAACGGAATGTATTACAATGTATAACCGTCATGCTTCAAAACTGGGAGAAAGAAGCAAGTCATTCACCCGCCATTTGTTCCTCAAGACGTAACACAACGACACGCGGATAATTGTAAGCGTCAACATTTTTGAAAACATTTGTATTTTGATAAGGTTGCTATATTAACCTTTACCGAACCTCAACCCCGTATCCGGGATCACCCCCCAACCCCCCACACTGATTAGCATCGCTAGCATAGCGTCACAATTAAATAGTAGCATCTAAATATCATTAAATCACAAGTCCAAGACACCTAATGAAAGATACAGATCTTGTGAATAAAGCCACCATTTCAGATTTTTAAAATGTTTTACAGGGAAGACACAATATGTAAATCTATTAGCTAAACACGTTAGCAAAAGACACCATTTTTCTTTGTCCACCATTTTTTCTCAACACCAGTAGCTATCACCAATTCGGCTAAACTAAGATATTGATAGCCACTAACCAAGAAAAAACCTCATCAGATGACAGTCTGATAACATATTTATGGTATAGGATAGGTTTTGTTAGAAAAATGTGCATATTTCAGGTATAAATCATAGTTTGCCATTGCAGCCACCATCACAAATCTCACCAAAGCGACTAGAATTACTACAGAGAGCAACTTGTATTACCAATTTACTCATCATAAAACATTTCTTAAAAATACACAGCACATAGCAATGGAAAGACACAGATCTTGTGAATTCAGACAACATTTCAGATTTTCTAAGTGTTTTACGGCGAAAACACAATAAATCGTTATATTAGCATACCACATTTGCAAACGTTACCCCAGCATGAATTCAAGCCAAAGAGAGCGATATCGTATCATCGCCAAAATATATTAATTTTTTCACTAACCTTCTCAGAATTCTTCCGATGACACTCCTGTAACATCATATTACAACATACATATAGAGTTTGTTCGAAAATGTGCATATTTAGCCATAAAAAAACGTGGTTATACAATGAAAATAGTAGCAAAACAAGCCTGGAAATGTCGGTCGCCATCTTTGAGTGATCTAGTTTAATCAAAAGCTAATCATATACTTGACTAAAAAATACAGGGTTGACAGGAATCGAAAGACAAATTAGTTCTTAATGCAATCGCTGATTTACATTTTTTAAATTATCCTTACTTTTCAATACAGGTTGCGCCAAGCGAAGCTATACAAAACAAAATGGCGGCGTAAGCGTTTAACATTTTTCGACAGAAACACGATTTATCATCATAAATTGTTCTTACTGTGAGCTGTTCTTCCATCAGAATCTTGGGCAAAGAATCCTTTCTTGGGTCTAATCTTCTTTTGGTCGAAATGCCCACTAACGTATGACCGGGACCCCGAAACGTGCCCAGCGCTTCAAAGTGCACAACAAAGCAATGCCTCAAAATCGCACTAAAAGGATATAAATTGCTATACAACGGTTCAAATTAACTACCTTATGATGCTGTTAACACCTATAACGGGTAAAAACATGACCGGAGAAATAGTACTGGCTAAACTAACGCTTGGAAGGAGGCGAGTCCGATGTCCTTCGCGCGCAAGGCGCAGGCAGCAAAGGGAAGCTACTTCCGGTATTTTCTGTTTTATACAGCCCCTGATTGCGCAATCGACTCCATTCAAAGCGTGATCACGCACTGACATCCAGGGGAAGACGTAAGACGTGTCTGTTTCTCCATAGCATTTACACGGACCTTTAAACTGACTCCAGATCAGTGGCCAAGATGTTTGAAATCTGACTCCCTATATTGAAAAGTGCTGTAGATTGAGTTCTGTTTCACTCAGAGACAAAATTCCAACGGCTATAGAAACTAGAGAGTGTTTTCTATCCAATAATAATAATAATATGCATATTGTACGAGCAAGAATTGAGTAGGAAGCCGTTTAATCTGTAGAGGAAATTATGCTAATGTGAAACAGCACCCCCTATAGTGGCAAGAATTAATGATCAGTTTCCGTTAATGTCGCAAACTATTATTTCTCTAGGCCAACATAAGAAACTCTGCCTGGATACTTGCATGCTAGCTAACATTAACACTAACTTAGCTGCTCTAGCCTACTATGGTCATGTCCCTCTAACCAGGATAAACAAAGCGGCAATGTTGTGTATTGTATATTTTCGTAGCTGAATCAGAATTAGTTAGGTAACATAGAGGAATAAGATGTTTTATTTACTTTATACTTGTCATTAGAATGTCTTCTTTAGGACTATACTGTTGGCAGTTGCATTTTCCTATCTCCTTTAGGGAAAAGTCACTTGGGGCCCAGAGAGGGGAGAGGTCAGGCTTGTCTTTTACATGTCTGGTAATAGGCAGAATATCAGAAAGGGAGAATTCAGTTTTGAACATTGTCTTCATTATGAATATATCTGTGAAACCATGTGAAGGGCTCCACAATGTCTGTACTCCAGTCACTCCCTCCTTTTCCCATTGGGGGGGGGGGGTATGGCAGTGTCTGGAAGCATTGTATTACCCCTCTGATGTTGCATGAATCTTGAGATAGTATGTGACCTAGAGGCTCACTAAGTATTCTTTTGTAAGCACTCTCAGAGAATTCATTTATAGACACTGAATTGATCTGAGAGTCAAAGGGCTATGGTGAAACTCATATAATTAAAGATGGAGTTTAAAATATAACTGACTTGTGTGTGATTTGTAAACTCATCATTTAGTAATACAGGAAATTACCACGACAACATACAGTATTTAACTAAAAAACAGTTTATTTCATTTAATTATACACATGAGAAAAAAGTGTCTGCCCAGCATGAATTCATGTACAAACATTATTTTTCATTACATTCTTGTCATTTAGCAGATGTTTTTATCCAGAGAGACTTACAGGACAAATAAGAGTTAATTGCCTTGCTCAAGGGCACAATGACAGATTTTTCACCTAGTCGGCTCGGGATTCAAACCAGCGACCTTTCAGTTACTGGTCCAACACTCTTAACCGCTAGGCTACCTGCCGCCAGATCAATTAACTTCAATACAGTTATTCAAATACATTCATCATCAATGACTAAAATAATGAATCTAGTATTAAAAGACAAATTAATAAACACAAGTAGTCGATTCATAGCCTGTTTATCATTAAACAAAATTGTTTAGTAATATAAAATAATCCACCCAAACTAATGCTGAAAAGTGATCACCACAACATCTTTATCTGATATACACTGAGTGCACAAAACATTAGGAACGCCTTCCTAATATTGTGTTATACCTCCTTTTGTCCTCAGAACAGCCTCAATTAGTCGGGGTATGGACTCTACAAGGTGTTGAGAACGTTCCACATGGATGCTGGCCCATGTTGACTCCAATGCTTCCCAGAATTGTGTCAAGTTGGCTGGGAGTGGGTCTCTACTCCGAATAGCTTGATCCATCTCCTCCCACAGATGCACAATTGGATTGAGATCTGGTGACTCGGCAGGCCACTGCATTAAGCTGAATTCCCTGTCATGTTCTTGGAATCAGTTCTGGACAAGCCTTGTGGCATAATCCTGCTGAAAAAAATCTATTTGCAGATGGATACACTGCCACCATGAAGGGATGCACCTGATTGGCAATGATCTTTACACAAACGTTGCTCCACTTTTATCAAGGGTTTCACGTTCTGACCCTAGTTATTGTGTTAATCCTTTGTTTTGTTGGTCAGGACGTGAGCTGGGTGGGCATTTCTATGTGTTGTGTTTCTATGTTGGGTTAATGGGTTGCCTGGTATGGCACTCAATTAGAGGCAGGTGTTTGGCGTTTCCTCTTATTGAGAGTCATATTAAGGCTCTCACTGTTTGTTTGTGGGTGATTGTCTTCCGTGTCTGTATGTATGTTAGTACCACACGGGACTGTAGCGTTGGTTTGTAGTCTGTACCTGTTTCGTGCGTTCTTCGTGTATTTGTAAGTTCTCATGTTTTAGGTCAGTCTACGTCGTTTTGTTGTTTTGTAATTTTCCAAGTGTTTTTCGTGTTCGTCTTCGTCTGTAAATAAATTAATTATGTCATCATACCTCGCTGCACATTGGTCTTCCGATCCCTCTCTCCTCTCCTCGTCCGAGGAGGAGGAAGAGTACGACAATCGTTACAAAGGGGCCCAATATGTGGCATGAAAACACACCATCATACCACCACCAGCCTGCAATGTTGTACTCGTGGTTTCCTCCCATCAGCGTGAAACAGCAGGAACAGGGATTCATCAGACCAGGCAATGTTTTTAAAATTCTCCAGTGTTTTCATTCCTTAGCCCACTGCAACTGCAGTATCTTGTTTTCTACTGAAAGCTAATGGGGATCCAAAATAAATCCAACAACAACTACATCATTAAGGATTATAGTTTTCACCTGGGTTCACCTGGTCAGTCTATGTCACGAAAAGAGCAGGTGTCCTTAATGTTTTGCAAAATCAGTGTATGTTGTGTCTACCAGCTCATTCCCACAGAAAACTGTAGAGGGAATCAGTACCACCCAGGCACCCATCAGAATCTATTGTGAGGCGCCTCACAGAGGATATTCAACCGTAAAGTAATCTCAATATCTTTACAGTAGAAGCTAAAAAAAACACACCAGAGAGAATAAAGTAGACGGCACACGTCAAACGTTTGATTTATGACCCTATGTCCGGATGCCGTGTGCATGCCCATATTTGGGCATCCGGTCAGGGCATCCTGGCGGGAAGTGATCACGTGGTTATGCCCATATATGGGCATCTTGTTCCTGCTCTCACGCCTTAGAGTGAGTGCGACAATATGTATATAATGCCTTTGAAGTTGTCATGATGATTGATGTCTAGGGACCTCTTTGAACTGGGTAGATGAACATTTCGAAGAGTATGGCCCCCCACCCCCTGTTTTATTGACCTTAGGGTTGTTGTCTATTAAACACGAATGTCCTGGGGTATTGGGGTTGGCAGACACCTTATAAATAAAACCCAGAACAAGACATGCGGCCCCAGAACACTAAACAAGATTTTTTTAAATAAACCCTGAACATTAAACAGAAAATTATGTCTCCTAGGCCAATTCTCGGGATGCTATGCGTCTCGTGTCAGGAAGCCAGTGACAAAAGCCTCGAGGAAGTTCTGTGTGAAGCCCCAGAATGTTTTAAAGGAGTTTTGGGTACGAGTGAGGGACATATGTCTTACATATTCCAACCGGAGGATTATACGGTTAAGATATTCAAAGACAGTGGCCCCAAACCCCTTTATCAGGCAAAACCTGGGAGTTTTTCTCCTGCTCTGCAGATGAGAGAATGGCTTAAGATTAGGCTAGCGCTCTGTAAAATTGAACAGGCCCTGAGTGGTACAACTGTGCCCGGATATGCACTGGAAGAACAGGTCTGCGGACGCAGTGATCTGAAGGCCCTAAGAATCGCTTCAATGGCCTATAGCCCTGACTCCAAAGTGACAATTTTAGCATGTGAACGATTTGATAGTGCAAATGCGACAAAGTCTGTCAGTTCTCATGTATCTTCCAAAGCATGCATGGATGTCAACTTTTTTATGCCTGTGTTTAGCTTTAAATGGGTGGATTATCCCATATTCATAACCCTTATGAATAAGCTGGACAGTCTTTCCCAAAATCGTGAACAATTACGGCGCTGGCCGCGTCTATCCTTGAGACATACCCAGGATCTACATGCCCGACGGATTATCTACCCATGGAGTGAAAACTTACGGAGCTTTGATGGTGCGTGCAAGAGAGCCAGGCATGGCGATGGTGAATTGGATACGGATAATGGTCAGGGCTAACCAGGCCCTTTATCTGTAAGAAAGGCATAGTAAAAAGGTGTAATTCATTATGACATGCTTTAAACTGTGTGTACTTTACCCAATGGCGAAGCAGATCTTGAACAATTTATCGCCCTGCTAGAACGACTTGTTCAGTCAAATGTATCCGTCATAGCCGATAGGACCCTCGAGCTTGTAGTGCAAATAATACGTCAACCCCAGGGTGGTGGGGGTCAGAGACGGAAGCTAGATAGCCTAATGCAATCAGAAATCATAAGCAATAAAAGGGCCTACCTCATAAACGTTCACAATCCTGGTAATAAGCTATGCTTTGCAATAGGTCAACACCACCTCTGTATGCTGAATTATTGAAGACAATAAAAATCAAGTTTGTTGAAGGAATACCTGAATCTCTGTCTGATGATGAACTTCTCCCTCATAAAAACAATCTGCTGGTTTTGGACGATATGCTATTTGCAGGTAGCGAACATCCCGAAATTGCACGAGCTTTTACCCAATATACTCATCATAGAAACCTGTCCGTGCTTTACTTGGTGCAGAATGTGTTTCACCAAGGTAAAAATAGCCGTACCATTAGCTTGAACGCCAATTACATGGTTTTGTTCAAAAATCCTAGAGACAAACTGCAAATTAGCACTCTAGCTCAGCAGATGTACCCGGGAAGGAAATCCTACTTCATGGAGAGCTATGAGGACGCTACCAAGAACGGAAGGCCATCTTGGGTCGCTGTTCTTCAGATCTGATATTATTCCTATGTGAGATTGCTTTGAATCTTCTCAAAGGATGCATTCCACTCACCCTGACCCAATTGAAAAAATTAAAGAGACAAAAGACCGCTTTCAAACGCTTTGCCAATAAAAGGGCCAGTCTTCAAAAGAAAAGACATAGCATACAACAGTCTGGGGGTTTTCTTCTACCTTTACTAAGTATAGCTGTGCCCTTCATCACCAGCCTTATTGCTGCCAGACGTGGGGGGTGAACACCGAGTGTGATGGCCAATAAAATGTATTTGGTGCCACAACAAGAGTTGGATAGACTTAAAAAACAAATGCAGGGTCCTGAAAATATCAGACAAACAGCGGAAAATGATTTGGATACGGCCATGAAGGATATTTTGAACCAAAAAGGATTGAACCCCTATGATAAGATCCAAAAATACACAAACCTATTGCAAAGGTATTTGGCCTTGGTAAAACAAAGGGAGAGAGAGACCAACCATTTAACGCTTTCCCTACCGGACCCTTTAAAAGATGACGGGCCTAGTGAGAGCCAAGCCCCTGTAACGCCTGTACCTGCGATCTTACCGGTTGAAGATCAAATGCCTGTTGAAGATAAAGTTATGCAGGACATGTTGACACATGTTCTGGTACGTAACAGGAAAAATGTTAGATACATTATGAACAAGATAAAAGACTCAAAGGGGACCGCTACTTGGAATGACAAAGGAGAGTTTATCCTTCAGGGCGCTGTTGTCAGGGGTTCACATATGCTTGACTTGCTTAAAAGTACCACGGCTGCCCACAAGGTTGTTGATGACAGAAGACCTCCCGGGTGGCGTCAGTTTCTTAAGGCCCTGGCAATCCTCAACATTCCCCTCTCGGGTGTACCCAACTATAAGCTACGTCAACAGATTCAAGCTTTAAAACAAAAACCTTCAACGAGATACAGCACCCCTAAAGATGCCCCAACAACCCCGCCCCCATATGAAAGGGATGATGATAACTCATTTACCCCCCTGAACGTCTCAGGACCATTTCCTAATGCCGATCTCTCTGGGTGGTTAGACTTTTGAATGACTTTTGAATGACTATGATTAAATTCAATACATTTTATTTGAAAATATAAGCAATTTAACATTTGTGGCATTCTTGAAACATTTGACGTGAGCATACGCCTTGATTACACGGTCTTAAAGGACACACATTTGAACACTTTTGATATTTTCTAACAAAACAAGCTACAACGTTATCATTACTTCTTAAATCATCCTTATAAAGAGACATAACATCTTCAAAAGAAACTCCCCGGGCTCTTTGGCATAGGTAGAATACGCAGTGTTGACCAAATGTAGTGGAAAGGTTATCTTGCACTTGTTTGATGCTGTAGTATATCTTTGATCCGTTTTTGGTCAAAAATTCTTTAATAGATTTGGGGAAATGTGAAAAACCGGGGGGAAAGCCTTAGGAATCAAAAAAAGTTTAGATTTTTCTTCCTCCTTCCTCTTCTAATGTCATAGCGAGCCAATGTTCACCCGGCATGTGTTTAGGATGGGTATTGACAATAAACATGGCAGGCTGCTCCGGCCATTTCTCAATAGGTAATTCATCACAAGCCAACACTCCACAAAATTGTTTTCCAATCAATCGGCTCATGAGCCCTTCCAACTCTTGGGTATTCATGTCTTTGCTCAACAATCCTTAATAATAATCCACTAAGACCTGTCTTCGGGCATTCACTTCCAAGATTGAATCAGAGCATGCATAAACAATCATGCTAACTGTACAGGCTAAAGGTGTACGGAAACGCATTACCAGCCTGAGGTTACCTTGGGACACCACAGACAGATTTCCTGAGGTGTCATCATCAGGTGATAAATTGAAAGCATACAATGTGTAACCCTCTGCAAAATCATTTCTGTCAATAGGTAAAGAGAGATCTTTTAGATGCCGCACTGTAGCCAGGAATAGATTGTAAAATTCTCGCACAGATATCCGGTTATTAAATTGCTGTTGGAAAGCCTTAGCAGGGACCTGACGTCCTTCCTGACAGAGAGCTACATACTCTGCATTGAAGTGTTGAATTTTTTTATCTAAGCTGCCCGTATTAGAGGTGTGATCAACCAGACCTATAACCACGTATCGAGGTAAAGGGCCTAGAAATAGGTTTTCTTGACTGCAGATTCTACTGCCCACAGGTATGCTAAAGGTTTTCATGGTAATTCTTTGGAGAGGGTAAAGGGCATTTCCTTTCATCAAAGCCTGTGAGTGACCCAGACGAACTGCCGGAGATACAGACACTTTTTAAATAAAAAGCGTTGCCCCCAACACTTTTAAACTAAAGTCCCCGTCCTGGGCAGACATCAGGCAAAACTCATCCTTGGCCCTGGTTAATTTTACTTTTAAATCAACCGAATTTAAGAGTAAACGTTCTTGAAAGAAAATGTCAGAGTGTATAGGCCCTAGCAAATGAAACTCTCGAGATTCGGTGCAGTAGCGAGCGCGTGCCTACAGTCCTTTGTTTGCACCAGTGGGAGGGTCTGTCGATTCCATAGAGCCTCCTGCAGTATCCTTGCTAAACAGCCCGGCGCTGAATTGTGTCTTGAGAGTGTCTTCGGAGTAGTTGAGTAAACACTCCATGATGGCCCTATAAGGGTATGTGGCACTGCTTTGACTGATTAGGCGTTCACCCAAAGTCACATCCACTTGGGAGAAGATGGTGGCCACTGGGTAATTAATGAGACTCACTTTGGCATCGCCTGCAATATTAGTGCCATCTCTTTTGGTCACTTTTAGACGCAAATGCACCAAGGTGTTGTTGAAGTCCAGATAGTTGTCACCGTGGCCTGGTATGAAAAATTCTATAGGACCGTTGTCGGTAATGACAGAGAGTGGGGCTATCTCCACATAACTGGACCTCTCTATTGAATGTTGGGTTAAGGGGGCCATGAAAAGATCGAGCTCTGTCTTTATAGCTTCAGAGGACATGCGGTGTAAAAGAGCCATGTTGCTTGTTCTTTTAGAAAATACTTCCGAGTATTCTTTTTGTCGTTTTTGGTCCAGACGTCCTCACTTTACCATGTCTTTGACTTACTGAGCTTCTGTTAACTGTTAACCTCCGCTTTTTAGTGGCAAGCCTGCGCCTTATACCCAGAGGTCTCTTTTTTGGCCTTCGAGACAACATCATAAGCCCCGAGCCTTCTTGATGCTCGGCATCTGGTGACGCCCTTCTGGTCATAGCATTGGCTACAACCTCACTTACTATATTTTTAGCCGCTGATTTTAAATGTGGTTTGGCTATGCTGAAGCCTCTCTTCATAAACGGTAAAACCATCCTAAAGAGGTTACCAAATATACCTCCTATCCCCGAACCGTACATGGTCGGGGATCCATAATAGCCGGGTAGTCCATTACCCACTTGACCAACATAGTATGAGACATAGTGGTTAGGGTCGAGATGTTGATGGTCCATAACCCTTTTAAAATGTATTTGTATTATGTTTATAAATATGTAGAGAGGTTTTGGAGGGTCTAAAGTGGAGTATTACAATCGTTTTACCATAAGTAAATTCGATGTTTTCGTTCTGATCCGTTTTAAGCTCAACCAGAATGTTTTCAATATATTTCTTGCTTACAGGTACGTAGTGTGGCTTGTCGTAGGTGAGTGACTATGTCCCCATCCTTTCCGTCTATATGAACTGTTCTCAGGAGGGGCACACAGCTGTCTCCGACCCTTTGATAGGATATGATGTCGGTATACACAAATATGTTGTAAAATCCTGCATGTATATCCGCAGGGAATGGGAAGAATTTATCTTTCACATACGTCCATTTATTGGGACCCATCCCCAACATGTAGGCTAAATTACCGCTGGTCTTTATACCCCCCGTCAGCATCCCCTGAGATTTGTACCCGTTTTGTATATAGGGTTGTAGATCAGGAATATTTCCATATTGTTCAGGGTTAAGAGTTCATTCAACTCTGAGACGATCCTGTCGACGGTTCTATAGAATCCTTTTTTAAGCTTAATAAGTTTTGCAGGTTCAGATAACTTTTTGCAATAAAAATCACGGTCCTTATCTTTGATATTATACCAACTATGGGGGTATGTAATCTCGCTGAGACCTACTTCCCAGGCCTCTGATAACTCTATAGGCTTTGGAAAATTGGTAGTATAATTCGAACTCTGATTATTACGATATATATGTGCAGACGCATTAGTGTGGAAAGTCAGGTAGAAGCCGGTGTGTTCCATGATTTGTTTTACCCTTTTCTCTCTTTTGATCTAGAATCTCCTCCACGTGAAAGACTTTGTCTTTACCCAACTGTACCTTCTGTAATTCCTTCTCATAAAAAGATCCCTCTATAAGCTCCCCGTCATAATCTTTTAACTTGTAGACCGGGGGTATGCGTGGCAGACACTCGGTAACGGTGAACAACTCATCGCTGTAACCTTGCTCATATTTTTAGTCGAGTATATTTTTTCTTACGGCGAAGGGGGAACAAACCATACAGATTTTTAAAGACTTGAAAAGAGTCTTCAGAAGAGACCTCGGAGGGCTTCATATGTATACTCTTATGGTAGCTGCTGTTGTATCCCTTCACTAAATCTTGAACTACAGTGATCCCTCGCCACTTCGCGGTTCACTTATCGCGGATTCGCTATTTCGCGGATTTTCATAATGCATTTTTTTTTTTTTTTTGGTGCATTGTGCTCTGCATTCTGATTCGCTAAAAACTCACTCCCGCTTCTTGTATCAAAACATGCTACGAATTGTGCTATCATTTTGTCGTCTCGTGCAGTTATGTGTACGTACATAAAACAGCTTGGCAAATTTACATTAAGTTGGCCAAATTATCTTGTAATTTCGAACATCTCCTAAACCCATAATGTCGACGAAACGGACTACACGTGAGTCACTGTATTTGTATACATGTAATAGTTGCTAATTGTAAAAAAAAAAAAGGTTTTCTATTTCGCGGATTTCACTTATCGCGGGTCATTTTCGGAACGTAACCCCCGCGATAAACGAGGGATTACTGTATATCGATATATCTATGCGTGTTGTGAGCTGTAAAATATCTCCACATCCGCTCCTTCAGAGTTCTGTTAAAGCGTTCAACAACTGAAGCTTTCAAATCCGAGCCTGTAGCAAAATGTATGATATTGTGCTTCATGAGTTTCTGAAAAGTATTATTAAAAAATGATTTTCCGCCATCAGTCTGCACTTTCTTGGGGGCTCCTCCTTCCTTCAAGATAGAGTCAAAGGCCCGGGTCACCTCTGCCCCGCTCTTATTTTTTAAGCCCCTTACAAATGCTATTTTAGAGAAAATATCTATAACCGTTAGCATGTAGCGATTTCCATCATTTTTATCTGCAAGGGCCTGCATGTCACATAGATCCGCCTGAAATTGGGACAAGGGATGCGTAGAAAAAACTCTATTTCTTGGAAATTGTTTTCTTACAGGTTTATGGAGAGTATAGGCATCCTGCTCTGATAACCACTCATTCACTTTAGCATCGCTTAACAGGCTACCTGTTTCTTCGGCTATAGCTCTCTGGAAATGCTCTTTATCCCCATAAGACCCGGGGTTAGAGGGATTATAATAAATGTTTTTCAACATCTGCTCCGCCATCCTTCTTGCCTCGCTGAGGTACAATAACGTTAATGAGCCACTTTCAAATAACGACAACATTTCACTTTCATTTTAGAATTTTTATTTTATGCATCAAGTATTATTACGTATACAGACAATCCAGGATTCTTTGCAGGATACATGTCCCAGTTTTCTCAACGATCACAGCATGCAACACCCTGTATATTTGGTTTAGATTTACAGGCTTGTGTCGCTGAATTTTTTTAAACACACATGTCCGATATATAAGCATATAAACAACAAATATGATACACGTTACAATTAAATGGTGTTTCAAACAAATAAAGTAAAATCTTAGACAAAGTTGTTTCTAATTCTTCAGAATCATCCACAATACGTGATACCAGTTGTGTCCATTGCAGACTCTCGCCCGTATGTCGTACATGATTCATGATTTGTTCCATTTTCAGCACACGCTCTTCATTAACCCAGGCATTGTGTGTTGTGTAGAACGATACATTGTTCACTTTATTTTCAATAATCTGATGCATAACATTTGTAAGTTCTCTCAAAAGAAGAATTTTATTTATTCTCTCTAACATCGTAGACACATAGTTACCCATTGCTTTACAACTAAATAACAAAATGTAACTCGGTCTCTTGGGGTTTATTGAGCCAGAAAGTCATCACATCAGCCACCACAGCTTCCCGGTATTTATTGTCGTCCACCAGGGTGTGTCGGATTTCTTTGAGTTTCTCGTGGACGTAGATTGCCTCCTTCAGTTCATGTAGGAATGCCTCGGTTACCCCGTAAACTCTGGGGATAGATGGCACAAGACCCATAGACTCCAGGGCCCTGACCAGCGATGGTATAAACCTGCAGGACCACAGTCTTTTCACCAGCTCCTCAAAATGGTTGAAGAAGTAGTATCTTGGCGGGTCGTATAGGCACGGATGACGGCGCTGGCTGGGTTGATTGATCTCACAACCGATGCATTTTTCTCTTATATATTCTCCAATCACCACGTCTAAAAGTGTGGCTACAGAGGCCTTGATGGTGTCCACAAAAATAGTACTGACTACCCCATCAAACACATCCTCAGGCTGTGTAAATGTAGGAGGTGTCGTGGGTCTCGCCAGGGGGGGGTAGAATGTCGGGCTGCGAGGCATAGAGTCCTTAGGGTCTGGCCCCCATGTCGTATCGGAGTCCTGGTATGTTGTATGAATATCCATGGTGTATGATGAAATGAAGAACTGGAGGCTTTAAGGGCACTCCTTTTATTGTTGAACCAGTCCTTTGGGTATCAGGGCGTGGTTAACGCAGCCGCGTACTTAGTTTTTTTCGGAGGCTGTCCCTTCTGAGGATGTACCTTCTTGGGGCTCCTTTGAATCATAATCCTCAGGATTCGTATATATTATGCACTTCTTTACATGAACAATGCTCTGCCGCTGTTGGCTCTGCACAAAGAGAGCGTCCAACAGCTGTAACATTTTCAATTCCATTAGATCCCAAATTTTAAAAGGAATAAGCATGCGCAACCTAAAATCCCCAGTCAGGCCACCATCACGAATGTTTTGGTTGCGGGTTTCCTCGTTGCTGATATAGAACTCCACGTAGCCACATGGAAGTCCATTCTTTCTTTGTATTTTCAACCTGTGAAATATTCTTCCTGAGGAGTCAGGGGCACCTTCCCAACGGGTCTCGTAGCCCGTGAACAAGCTATACCCCTTGGTGATAAGGCTCAGTTCGGGACACACAACCTTGCGAAAAACCATCCAGTCTTCAAGCCCGTAGTCCACTCCTAAAGTCTGGTCTGTATATTCTTCTCCTACTGTATAGAGGTTCACTCTACAGGCCAGGTAATCAAACTGATACCCCCATTGATGTCCATTAGACATCAGCACTTGATCTTTCAGCGCAGTTGCGGGCGGTATTTGGGTTCTATACACACTTAGAAACCGCTTTTTTGGCGCATCGTGTATTGTGGCTTGATACTTGGCCCTTTCTCTATGTTTCAACCGAGGTCCTGCTTCCGTTGTTACAGTCATCACTGCTTTGCCACTGATCACAAAATCCATGCCGATTTAAAAAATCTTGTTTAGTGTTCTGGGGCCGCATGTCTTGTTCTGGGCTTTATGTATAAGGCGTCTGCCAACCCCAATACCCCAGGACATTCGTGTTTCATAGACAACAACCCTAAGGTCAATAAAACAGGGGGTGGGGGGGTCAAACTCTTTGAAATGTTCATCCCCCCCAGTTCAAAGAGGTCCCTAGACATCAATCATCATGACAAGTTCAAAGGCATTATATAAATATTGTCGCACTCACTAAGCGTGAGAATAGGAACAGGATGCCCATATATGGGCATAACCACGTGATCACTTCCCGCCAGGATGTCCTGATCGGATGCCCAAATATGGGCATGCACACGTCATCCGGACATAGGGTCATAAATCAAACGTTTGACGTGTGCCGTCTACTTTATTCTCTCTCACACCAAAACTGACAAGGTGCACACTGATCAGTAAAGAGAGGCTAACATTCTATAATGCTCCTTTTCCTCTGCACAGTTCTCTCACAGTGAGAAACTATAGGATTACAATAGTGTTCTACACTTTCTTCATTTGATCCAATTCAACGTTGCCAATTATTTAATGACATGAGAATTAAGTGGAGTGTCTAATCTTAGCTGGTCAGAGAACTGATGAGGCTTCTCTCCTTTATGTATACATTGATGTCTTTTTAAATGGCCCAATCTGTAGAATCTCTTCCCACAGTCAGTGCAGTGATAAGGCTTCTCTCAAGTGTGTATCCGTTGGTGTGTTTCTACATTGCCCAATTGGGAAAAACTCTTGCCACATTGAGAGCAGAAGTAAGGCTTCTCTCCTTTGTCTTTTCTCTAATGACCTTTAAGCTCAGCTGGTGTTTTAACATTTTCTACAGTCAGATCAGTGGTAAGGCTCCTCTCTTGTGTTTCCCTTGGTGTCTTTTTAAATGGCACATTCAAGAGAAACTCTTTCCACAGTCAGAGGAGGAGTAAGGCTTCTCCAGTGTGTGTATATGTTCAGATCGTTTTAAGGTGTCCGGACGAGAGAAACTTGCCCTACAGTCAGAAAAGGAGTAAGGCTTCTTTCCTTTGTGTATACGTTCATGTTGTTTTAAGTTACCCAGTTGAGAGAAACTCGCCCCACAGTCAGAGCAGGAGTAAGGCTTCTCTCCTGTGTGTGTTCTCTGATGAACTTTTAGCAGAGCTGATGTTGTGAAACATTTGACACAGTCAGAGCAGGAGTAAGGCTTCTCCAGTGTGTGTATATGTTCAGATCGTTTTAAGGTGTCTGGACGAGAGAAACTTGCCCCACAGCCATTTTGAGGAGCTGGTGAAAAGCCTGTGGTCCTGCAGGTTTATACCATCGCTGGTCAGAGCCCTGGAGTCTAAGGCTTCTCTCTTTTGTGTATACGTTCATGTTGTTTTAAGGTGCCCAGGTGAGAGAAACTCTTTCCACAGTCAGAGCAGGAGTAAGGCTTCTCTCCTGTGTGTGTTCTCTGATGAACTTTTAGCTCAGTTGATGTTTTGAAGCATTTTACACAGTCAGAGCAGGCGTAAGGCTTCTCTCCTGTGTGTATACGTTCATGTGTTTTTAGGTGGCCCAGTTGAGAGAAAATCTTTCCACAGTCAGAGCAGGAGTAAAGCTTCTCTCCTGTGTGTGTTCTCTGATGAAATTTTAGCTCAGTTGATGTTTTGAAGCATTTTACACAGTCAGAGCAGGCGTAAGGCTTCTCTCCTGTGTGTATACGTTCATGTGTTTTTAGGTGGCCCAGTTGAGAGAAAATCTTTCCACAGTCAGAGCAGGAGTAAGGCTTCTCTTCTGTGTGTGTTCTCTGATGAACTTTTAGCTGAGCTGATGTTGTGAAACATTTGACACAGTCAGAGCAGGAGTAAGGCTTCTCTCCTGTGTGTATACGTTCATGTTTTTTTAAGGTTTCCAGTCGAGAGAACCTCGCCCCACAGTCAGAGCAGGAGTAAGGCTTCTCTTCTGTGTGTGTTCTCTGATGAACTTTTAGCTGAGCTGATGTTGTGAAACATTTGACACAGTCAGAGCAGGAGTAAGGCTTCTCTCCTGTGTGTATACGTTCATGTTTTTTTAAGGTGTCCAGTCGAGAGAACCTCGCCCCACAGTCAGAGCAGGAGTAAGGCTTCTCTCCTGTGTGTATACGTTCATGGTTCTTTAAGGTACGCAGGTGAGAGAAACTCCTTCCACAGTCAGAGCAGGAGTAAGGCTTCTCTCCTGTGTGTAAACGTTCATGTGTTTTTAGGTGGCCCAGTTGAGAGAAAATCTTTCCACAGTCAGAGCAGGAGTAAGGCTTCTCTTCTGTGTGTGTTGTCTGATGAACTTTTAGCTGAGCTGATGTTGTGAAACATTTGACACAGTCAGAGCAGGAGTAAGGCTTCTCTCCTGTGTGTATACGTTCATGTTTTTTTAAGGTTTCCAGTCGAGAGAACCTCGCCCCACAGTCAGAGCAGGAGTAAGGCTTCTCTTCTGTGTGTGTTCTCTGATGAACTTTTAGCTGAGCTGATGTTGTGAAACATTTGACACAGTCAGAGCAGGAGTAAGGCTTCTCTCCTGTGTGTATACGTTCATGTTTTTTTAAGGTGTCCAGTCGAGAGAACCTCGCCCCACAGTCAGAGCAGGAGTAAGGCTTCTCTCCTGTGTGTATACGTTCATGGTTCTTTAAGGTACGCAGGTGAGAGAAACTCCTTCCACAGTCAGAGCAGGAGTAAGGCTTCTCTCCTGTGTGTATACGTTCATGTTTTTTTAAGGTTTCCAGTCGAGAGAACCTCGCCCCACAGTCAGAGCAGGAGTAAGGCTTCTCTTCTGTGTGTGTTCTCTGATGAACTTTTAGCTGAGCTGATGTTGTGAAACATTTGACACAGTCAGAGCAGGAGTAAGGCTTCTCTCCTGTGTGTATACGTTCATGTTTTTTTAGGTGGCCCAGTTGAGAGAAAATCTTTCCACAGTCAGAGCAGGAGTAAGGCTTCTCTTCTGTGTGTGTTGTCTGATGAACTTTTAGCTGAGCTGATGTTGTGAAACATTTGACACAGTCAGAGCAGGAGTAAGGCTTCTCTCCTGTGTGTATACGTTCATGTTTTTTTAAGGTTTCCAGTCGAGAGAACCTCGCCCCACAGTCAGAGCAGGAGTAAGGCTTCTCTCCTGTGTGTATACGTTCATGGTTCTTTAAGGTACGCAGGTGAGAGAAACTCCTTCCACAGTCAGAGCAGGAGTAAGGCTTCTCTCCTGTGTGTAAACGTTCATGTGTTTTTAGGTGGCCCAGTTGAGAGAAAATCTTTCCACAGTCAGAGCAGGAGTAAGGCTTCTCTTCTGTGTGTTGTCTGATGAACTTTTAGCTGAGCTGATGTTGTGAAACATTTGACACAGTCAGAGCAGGAGTAAGGCTTCTCTCCTGTGTGTATACGTTCATGTTTTTTTAAGGTTTCCAGTCGAGAGAACCTCGCCCCACAGTCAGAGCAGGAGTAAGGCTTCTCTCCTGTGTGTATACGTTCATGTTTTTTTAAGGTGTCCAGTCGAGAGAACCTCGCCCCACAGTCAGAGCAGGAGTAAGGCTTCTCTCCTGTGTGTATACGTTCATGGTTCTTTAAGGTACGCAGGTGAGAGAAACTCCTTCCACAGTCAGAGCAGGAGTAAGGCTTCTCTCCTGTGTGTAAACGTTCATGTGTTTTTAGGTGGCCCAGTTGAGAGAAAATCTTTCCACAGTCAGAGCAGGAGTAAGGCTTCTCTTCTGTGTGTGTTGTCTGATGAACTTTTAGCTGAGCTGATGTTGTGAAACATTTGACACAGTCAGAGCAGGAGTAAGGCTTCTCTCCTGTGTGTATACGTTCATGTTTTTTTAAGGTTTCCAGTCGAGAGAACCTCGCCCCACAGTCAGAGCAGGAGTAAGGCTTCTCTTCTGTGTGTGTTCTCTGATGAACTTTTAGCTGAGCTGATGTTGTGAAACATTTGACACAGTCAGAGCAGGAGTAAGGCTTCTCTCCTGTGTGTATACGTTCATGTTTTTTTAAGGTGTCCAGTCGAGAGAACCTCGCCCCACAGTCAGAGCAGGAGTAAGGCTTCTCTCCTGTGTGTATACGTTCATGGTTCTTTAAGGTACGCAGGTGAGAGAAACTCCTTCCACAGTCAGAGCAGGAGTAAGGCTTCTCTCCTGTGTGTAAACGTTCATGGTTCTTTAAGGTACCCAGGTGAGAGAAACTCTTTCCACAGTCAGAGCAGGAGTAAGGCTTCTCTCCTGTGTGTAAACGTTCATGTGTTTTTAGGTGGCCCAGTTGAGAGAAAATCTTTCCACAGTCAGAGCAGGAGTAAGGCTTCTCTTCTGTGTGTGTTCTCTGATGAACTTTTAGCTGAGCTGATGTTGTGAAACATTTGACACAGTCAGAGCAGGAGTAAGGCTTCACTAAGAGGTCCAGTCGAGAGAAACTCACCCCACAATCAGAGCAGGAGAAAAGCTTTTGAACTTTTAGATGAGTTGATGTTGTGAAGCATTTTCCATAGTCAGCGCAGAAATAAAGATTGTTTCCTGTGTGTATTTTTAGCTTTGATAGAATTGGGAAAATCTCCTCACAATATGGGCAGTGGTGAGACCTCTTAGCTCTGTGATCTTCCTGCTGTTGCTCTCTGGATATAGAGAATGTCTCAACATGGTCTCCTGTGTGAACAATATCAGAAGAACCAGTCAATTGGTGTGATATACATGTCCATCACATTGATATTATGAAGCCCTTTTTACATCAGCAGTTGTCAAAGTGCTTTACAGAAACCCAGCTTAAAATCCCCAAAGATCAAGCAATGCAGAAGCACAGTGGTCAGGAAAAACTCCCTAGAAAGCAGGAACCTTGGAAGAAAGTTTGAGAGGAACCAGGCCCAAAGGGGTGGCCAGGCCTCTTCTGTCTGTACTGGGTGACATATGTATTCATACCAGTAGGCTGTACAATACAGGGGAATAAAATATTCTAAAAAGGGGCAAAAGTCATAAATGAGCCATATCATCCTCCACTCACTATCACAAGGGTTAGAAACTACACATATAACTTTAAAACACTGGCAGTTTGTCTACTTCACTTCTTTAGTCTACTCTCTGATCACTCCAGATAGCCCAGTGAATAAAACAAATGCAAACAATACTGGTGTCAAACCATGCAAGTATCAGTAGCATGAAATAACATCTACCTTCTCATTGAAACAGTTCATCATGAAACAGTTCTACTGTAACTTTTCATGCACAGCGGAAAGATGGAATGAATAACACAAACTTAGTTAGATAGAACCTGCTCTTACCATGAGAAACAGATTTCCCAATCTTCTCCTCCTCTTCTTCATCTTTAATGTTGACATTCAACTCCAGTGTTTGACTGCAGTCTTCCAGCTTCACTGATGCCATCTCTGGATCCTGCAGTGCAAACTGAGCTCCACTGTCACAATCAGGACCCAGTGACTGTAGGTTTGGACTCAGTGTGGAAAGAGAGAGGCAGGCTGGGTTTGTCCTCACTGTTGATGTTACCGGCCTCAGACTTAATTCTAATCCTGTAGTAACAATGAGAAACATAAAAAGTTATTGTCTTGACAGTTCCGGCACTTTCTTTACTCTCTATTAAATATATTTCTTCTTGTTCAATTATCCAATTCAGTGCTTAACTTGGACTGAAATAGGTGCCGGTACTGTTTATATTTATGTGCAGGAGCTCCACAATACTGTTGAGCTAATATTCTATAAGAGGAACACGAGATCAAGCAGTAGAAATTTGAGGTGACAGTACTCAGCTCCGGTGAGCTCCTGTCCAAGTCAAGCACTGATCTCATTTCAACAGATGAGGTAGGTAAGCATTGACAACAAAACATTAATTAAATAAAAAGTACACGCTTTAAAATTAGTGTACACAACGTAAGTGAACTTGATCTATAGTAGATTTCCCAAATTCACATAAATGCAGAAATGACAAATACTTTCAGTACAAGGTTATAGTATGTTTTAGGCAGCACTATGTACTATTTTCCTGAATAACTCTTCACTGTATTATTTCACATCAAAATCAAATAGTATTTCCGTTCACACCATAGTAACATTTATAGATACATATAGAAACAACTGAATGTGTCTGAATATTAGTACACATGTAGAACACTGATAATCATTACATTCAGCTTCAAAACAGTAGTGCAACTGTAAAATTGTGTCTCTGCACCAGCACTGGAGTCCATTAACACAGACAGAGTGGGCACCGCCATTTTACCAGCTCGTGAAATTTACACAAAAACCAATAACATGCTAAACAAACTCAGAAATAAAAAATAAATAGATTTTTTATTAAACTACCATGAAGCAATTATGTACATCCATTCAGACAAACCTAGTTTCTAGCTGTTGTGACTTAAAATAGTTTCACATTCACTTGGTTTGACACAAAAATAACAAATCAAACATGTTAATACCTTAACGGATGTTACCTAGCATGGTATGACATGTTCTTCCGATAATAGGAAGTTTAAAAGTGCCATTACATACCTGTAGTAATAAATAGAAACAGACACAAGGGATATCTTCTTGACATAACAGTTCTGCCGCTTTCTTTATACTGAAGAATGGTGCGTGCCTGTCTGGTACTTCCTGTTCCCCCACGACCACAGTGCAGCCACAGATAGAACAATGAGACAGATATTTCACCAGATGTATAGATGTGAAGCATTCGCTTAGTGTTTCCACTCACTACCAAATATGCTAGTGAGAGGAAGCCCAATGGCCGGCAGTGGGAGAAGATTGAACGAGATGGATTTTGGCCGACATTCTGCAAATGTTCTAATCTATGAAACATCTGATCTTAATACAGTTTTCTGTTCCCAGAACTAAAATCTGTTGTAAACAGTCGACTAAGATTTGTAGATTTTACCCTTTGCAAATTCTTTAAACGTTTTTTTATAAGGTTGTTAGAAGGAACGCAAAGGCGAATTGAGTTATCGCACACGAGCACTTCACAGACGAGGCGTTCCCTACCAGAAAGTGTGCTAGAACGCACCAATAGGATCTTGCTAGCTCGTGCTTGGCTCTGCCCACTATGACTCATATGGCTGTGGTCTATCTTGTTTAATTATAAAAAAAATCTTCGGTGCAACCATCCGTGCATTCAGGGATTCTTGGGATGTCCCTACCCCATTATATGAGAAGGGCGGTGCTTAATTTGAGCCAGATCCTCTGGCACCTCTCTGGTTTGTAGTTTATCGTTCCAGAACCCATTTTGCCAGGATCAGGATACCTCTTGTGGCGTGAAAAATAATTTATCCTGTTTGCAATGTAAAAATCCTAATAAAAGCAATCGGAGCTAAATGAGCTAAAACTAAAATGAGATTCACTTTCTATGATCTCTCTCCCTCTCTGTGCTGTTATAGACATGAGCCGGCAACTCATCTCTCCAGCATTGCACTTCTTCATTTATCTCCTAATAGAATAATAGCTGTGGAATCTGTCTCCGCACCACGTGCTCTCACCACTGGTGTCCCCCAGGGCTCTGTTCTAGGCCCTCTCCTATTCTCGCTATACACCAAGTCACTTGGCTCTGTCATATCCTCACATGGCCTCTCCTATCATTGCTATGCAGACGACACACAATTAATCTTCTCCTTTCCCCCCTCTGATAACCAGGTGGCGAATCGCATCTCTGCATGTCTGGCAGACATATCAGTGTGGATGACGGATCACCACCTCAAGCTGAACCTCGGCAAGACGGAGCTGCTCTTCCTCCCGGGGAAGGACTGCCCGTTCCATGATCTCGCCATCACGGTTGACAACTCCATTGTGTCCTCCTCCCAGAGCGCTAAGAACCTTGGCGTGATCCTGGACAACACCCTGTCGTTCTCAACTCACATCAAGGCGGTGACCCGTTCCTGTAGGTTCATGCTCTATAACGTTCGCAGAGTACGACCCTGCCTCACACAGGAAGCGGCGCAGGTCCTAATCCAGGCACTTGTCATCTCCCGTCTGGATTACTGCAACTCGCTGTTGGCTGGGCTCCCTGCCTGTGCCATTAAACCCCTACAACTCATCCAGAACGCCGCAGCCCGTCTGGTGTTCAACCTTCCCAAGTTCTCTCACGTCACCCCGCTCCTCCGCTCTCTCCACTGGCTTCCAGTTGAAGCTCGCATCCGCTACAAGACCATGGTGCTTGCCTACGGAGCTGTGAGGGGAACGGCACCTCCGTACCTTCAGGCTCTGATCAGGCCCTACACCCAAACAAGGGCACTGCGTTCATCCACCTCTGGCCTGCTCGCCTCCCTACCTCTGAGGAAGTACAGTTCCCGCTCAGCCCAGTCAAAACTGTTCGCTGCTCTGGCACCCCAATGGTGGAACAAACTCCCTCACGACGCCAGGTCAGCGGAGTCAATCACCACCTTCCGGAGACACCTGAAACCCCACCTCTTTAAGGAATACCTAGGATAGGATAAAGTAATCCTCCTAACCCCCCCTCCCCCTTAAAAGAGTTAGATGCACTATTGTAAAGTGGTTGTTCCACTGGATATCATAAGGTGAATGCACCAATTTGTAAGTCGCTCTGGATAAGAGCGTCTGCTAAATGACTTAAATGTAAATGTTGCTGCAACACTCTGCAGTCTAATAATTCCCAATACTACACCAGGAGTATTTAGGTACAGAGGATCAATAGCTAATTTAAATAAAATAGCCTAGCTGTGGATTGTGTGTAGCCAAATCACAAGGCATGTCTACAGTCAGGAACATGTGGCAAATCTGTCAGTTAACAGCATGCAGCCAAAACAGGCCTTCAGCAATATTTCTAATACAATTACTGGAAAACACAGCTTGTAAAGCAAATGGATCCTGCTGAAAAGAAAATACTAATCTGTATGTTACCAAGTTATCAACTTCCAAATAGGTCTATTGAGAGAACAGCATTGTTTTACAAAGTAAAGCAAGAGAGAGAAGCTTTTGTCCGGTGAGTGAGCTGCACATCATTGGGTGAGTCAGTGAAACTGGAAAGCTTGTTTAGGACTATAACTTCCTCCTCATATTGTACAATGTGTTTCTCCTCACACCTGGCCTAGGCTATTGATGGATTAGAGACAAGGTCGTTTATATTGAAAAAGTCTCTGCAAAAGAGACTTTTCTCTCCAGTCATCTAAAATGATGTAGAATTGCATGAAATCTGTTTATAAAAGGCCACATTTTTCCAGGACTCCAGGCTACAATAAATGTACCTCATGTGTGCAACTTTTGTAAGTGGCTCAACACCAATTCTCCCGAGTGGTGCAGCAGTCTAAGGCACTGCATCTCAGTGCAACAGGCGTCACGACAGCCCCTGGTTCGAATCCAGTTTGTATCACATCTGGCCGTGATTGGCAGTCCCATAGGGCGGCGCACAATTGGCCCAGCATCGTCCGGGTTTGGTACGGGTAGGCCGTCATTGTAAATAAGAATTTGTTCTTAACTTCTTTGGGCTGCAGGGGCAGTATTGAGTAGCCTGGATAAAAGGTGCCCATTTCAAACGGCCTCGTACTCAATTCTTGCTCGTACAATATGCATATTATTATTACTATTGGATAGAAAACACTCAAGTTTGTAAAACCGTTTGAATTATATCTGTGAGTAAAACAGAACTCATTTTGCAGCAAACTTCCTGTCAGAAAGTGAAAAATCTTAAAATCGAGGGCTCTGTTCCAGGGCCTGCCTATAAATGTGCTTTATATCTATTAGTATACATGCACTTCATACGCCTTCCACTAATGTCAATAGGCTGTGAGAGGTGAAATGGGGTTTCTAGGTATTTTTCTATGGTCAAAAGAGATAGCTTGTCTTTCATTTGCTGTACATCATGTATTTTTCATAAATGTTTTATGATGAGTATTTAGGTATTTCAATTTGGTCTCTGTAATTGTTCTAGCTGCTTCGGTGCTATTTCCGATTGTAGCTGCAATGTAAAACTGATTTATACCTCAAATATGCAAATTTTTCGAACAAAACAGATTTATTGATTAACATGTTATAAGACTGTCATCTGATGAAGTTGTTTCTTGGTTAGTTTGGTTGGTTCTTGGTTAGTTTGGTTGGTTTTGTGCATGCTACCTGTGCTGTGAAAAATGTCTGTGCTTTTTTGTATTTGGTGGTGAGCTAACATAAATATACGTGGTGTTTTCGCTGTAAAACATTTTTAAAAATCGGACATGTTGGCTGGATTCACAAGATGTTTATCTTTCATTTGCTGTATTGGACTTGTTAATGTGTGAAAGTTAAATATTTCAAAAAAATATCTTTTGAATTTCGCGCCCTGCACTTGGACGGGCTGTTGTCATAAGTGTACCGGCACCGCCCTGCAGCCATAAAAGGTTAACTGACTTCCCTAGTTAAATAAAATAAAACATTTATATTATGCCAGTACGCAAAAGCCATGATAATGCATGCAATATCATACAGGTATTTTATTTAATGTGTTCTGGTACCTCGGAGACCCCCAGGTCACCCAACACTTTACATGCTGCGATTTTTTGTTAAGTGTATACAGTATTTATTTTAAAAATCATACAAACTGTCAATAACACAATTTTTATTAAACTAAATCAGCCTGCTATTCAGTTCTAATCAGGTTCCTACACAGGCTGAGAAGAATCCTGTAAGAGCGGAACATTTTCTGGCGACAGTAGTTCTTGGAGGCCCAAAAACTTCTCAGCTGCAGATATGATGTCCAGCTTCCTGGACTTCTTGTGCAGTACAATTAATAACTGTGGCTATAAATACTCAAAACATCCACCTTCTTCACAATAAGTGTATCCAGATCACTTGATTGACGTACAACATTTGCAACTGGTTGTGGTGCATCCACCACCATATCTTCTTCAGAACTGTGTCCTCTTGCCCCTATAACTCTCTTCACCACCTCCACATAGGAGATTTGCTGTACAGTCCTGATCCTTGACAGTCCTATGATCATGGTGAAAAACCTGATAAATTGCTGGCCTGGCGCATTAAGAGGTTAAATTCAGACCGAGCCATTAATGCAATTCATAATTAACGAGGGCAATTATCAATGGATCCTGTAGAAATCTGGTGCAATTTTCAATATGAAGGGAGGTAAAGAGGCTAGTCCAGATGGGCTCCCATTAGATATTTAAGGACAAACTTCTATGTCCACTTCTGGATATGTACAGTTCAATACAAAGGGAGGTAAAGAGCCAGGTCCAGATGGGCTCCCATTAGATATTTAACAACAAACTTCTATGTCCACTTCTGGATATGTAGTGTATTGGGGTATGATATGCTGTAGAGCTCAGATACAGACAATAAACACCCACCTGAGATTGTTGCAATACAATTGGATAATGAGAACATGTATCACCCTTGTTAAGCTCCACAAATTTGATCCCAATACCTCAGACCTGTGTGTTAAATGTAACACACATTTAGGCACCTTGTATCATTGCCTGGAGGAATGTGCTGAGATATAAACGTTTTGGAGCTCAGTACTGCGCTATATCTCTGAGATGACCTCTACCCCAATAGCACTAATCCCTAAACTATGCCTCATAAATCTTTACCCAGAGAATATCTCTTTACATAGGAGAGAAAATAAAATGGTTGACCTCTGGCTATTACAAGCTAGACGTTCAATTGCTCTCCACTGGAAGTATGTCAGTCCCCCCTCACTTGGTCATTGGTTAAAATAATTAACGTCAAGCCTGGCTCTTGAAAAATGTACTTATATAGTGAAAAAGAAAGCCCCATAGTTTCATAAGTTTTTGCAAACCGGTGATATTGTAGAAGCATTGGAACTGCAAATCTGTATATTCAAAAGAATGTATGTGAATATTGGCTATAGTCGAAGCGTAATCTACATTATCTACAACTGCATATTGTACTTTTTATTTACTTGTTTGGTTGTTATGTTCATCTATCCTCGTGTTGGGTATAAAAAAGAAAAGAAAATTGTGTTTCTGTAATTGTTCTACCTGGAACTAATATATATACTGCTCAAAAAAATAAAGGGAACACTAAAATAACACATCCTAGATCTGAATGAATGAAATATTCTTATTAAATACTTTTTTCTTTACATAGTTGAATGTGCTGACAACAAAATCACACAAAAATAATCAATGGAAATCAAATTTATCAACCCATGGAGGTCTGGATTTGGAGTCACACTCAAAATGAAAGTGGAAATCCACACTACAGGCTGATCCAACTTTGATGTAATGTCCTTAAAACAAGTCAAAATGAGGCTCAGTGGTGTGTGTGGCCTCCACGTGCCTGTATGACCACCTTACAACGCCTGGGCATGCTCCTGATGAGGTGGCGGATGGTCTCCTGAGGGATCTCCTCCCAGACCTGGACTAAAGCATCCGCCAACTCCTGGACAGTCTGTGGTGCAACGTGGGGTTGGTGGATGGAGCGAGACATGATGTCCCAGATGTGCTCAATTGGATTCAGGTCTGGGGAACGGGCGGGCCAGTCCATAGCATCAATGCCTTCCTCTTGCAGGAACTGCTGACACACTCCAGCCACATGAGGTCTAGCATTGTCTTGCATTAGGAGAAACCCAGGGCCAACCGCACCAGCATCTGGTCTCACAAGGGGTCTGAGGATCTCATCTCGGTACCTAATGGCAGTCAGGCTACCTCTGGCGAGCACATGGAGGGCTGTGCGGCCCCCCAAAGAAATGCCACCCCACACCATGACTGACCCACCGCCAAACCGGTCATGCTGGAGGATGTTGCAGGCAGCAGAACGTTCTCCATGGCGTCTCCAGACTCTGTCACGTCTGTCCCATGTGCTCAGTGTGAACATGCTTTCATCTGTGAAGAGCACAGGGCGCCAGTGGAGAATTTGCCAATCTTGGTGTTCTCTGGCAAATGCCAAACGTCCTGCACGGTGTTGGGCTGTAAGCACAACCCCCACCTGTGGACGTCGGGCCCTCATACCACCCTCATGGAGTCATGCACATTTGTGGCCTGCTCCTGCTCCTCCTTGCACAAAGGCGGAGGTAGCGGTCCTGCTGCTGGGTTGTTGCCCTACTACGGCCTCCACATCTCCTGATGTACTGGCCTGTCTACTGGCAGCGCCTCCATGCTCTGGACACTACGCTGACAGACACAGAAAACCTTCTTGCCACAGCTCGCATTGATGTGCCATCCTGGATGAGCTGCACTACCTGAGCCACTTGTGTGGGTTGTAGACTCCGTCTCATGCTACCACTAGAGTGAAAGCACTGCCAGCATTCAAAAGTGACCAAAACATCAGCCAGGAAGCATAGGAACTGAGAAGTGGTCTGTGGTCACCACCTGCAGAACCACTCCTTTATTGGGGGTGTCTTGCTAATTGCCTATAATTTCCACCTGTTGTCTATTCCATTTGCACAACAGCATGTGAAATTTATTGTCAATCAGTGTTGCTTCCTAAGTGGACAGTTTGATTTCACAGAAGTGTGATTGACTTGGAGTTACATTGTGTTGTTTAAGTGTTCCCTTTATCTTTTTGAGCAATATATATATATATATATAAAGAATGAATGATGGAGGCCACTGTGTTCTTGGGGATCTTCAACACTTCAAGAGTCCCATAGGGCTGCGCACAATTGGCCCAGCGTAGTCCGGGTTAGGGTTTGGCCGGGGTAGGCAGTCATTGTAAAAAATAATTTGTTCTTAACCGACTTGCCTAGTTCAATAAAATAAACACTGTAGAAGTGTTTTGGTACCCTCCCCCAGATCCGTGCCTCGACATAATCCTTTCATGGTGCTCTACGGACAAATGTGTCTGACTAATTGTATACATGTAGAAAACCGATAATTATTACATTTAGCTTCAAAACAGTAGTGCAACCGTAAAAAATGGTCTCACTTTGATGCATCCACACTGCCTGCACTGAAGTCTGTTGACGCAGACCGAGTGGACGCCGCCATTTTACCAGTTTGTGAATTTTTCCTTTCATGGAGATCTACAGACAATCCCGTCGACCTCATGGCTTGGTTTTTGCTCTGACATGCACTGTCAAATGTGTGACCTTATCTACACAGGTGTGTGCCTTTCCAAATCATGTCGAATCTCGAATTGACCACAGGTTGACAACAATCAAGTTGTAGAAACATCTCAAGGATGACCAATGGAAACAGGATGCACCTGAGCTCAATGTTGAGTCTCATAGCAAAGGGTCTGAATACTTATGTAAATAAGGTATTTCAGTTTTTTTTTTTATAAAATGTGAAAACATTTACAAAACTTGTGTTTGCTTTGTCATGATTGGGTATTGTGAGTAGATTGATGAGGAAAATTCTTTATTTAATGAATTTTAGAATCAGGCTGTAATGTAACAAAACGAGGAAAAAGTCAAGGGGTCTACATACCTTTTTCCCATTCGGAAGGTATACCTTGTCAGTTGTACTACTGAATGCATTCAACTGAAATGTGTCTTCCACATTTAACCCAACCCCTCTGAATCAGAGAGGTGCGGGGCACTGCCATAATCGACATCCACGTCTTCGGCGCCCGGGGTTCAGTGGGTTAACTGCTATGCTCAAGGGTAGATTTACATTTCTTTTTTTACCTTGTCAGCTCAGGGATTGGCCCAACGCTCTAACCACTAGGCTACCTGTAAGTATTAATATAAGTAGGCTGTGCAATGCAAAAGGGGAATACAACTATTCTAAAAGTATCTCAAGGTTCAATTCATAGAACTTTAAAACACTGGCAGTTCGTCTACTTCACCTCTTTAGTCTACTCTCTGATCACGCCAGATAGCCCAGTGAAGAAAACAAATGCTGGCAATAATGGTGTCAAACCATGCAAGTGTCAGTAGCATGAACCATCTACCTTCTCATTGAAACAGTTCTACTGCAACTTTTCATGCACAGTGGGAAGTTGGAATGAACAACTAACTTAGTTAGATAGAACCTGCTCTTACCATGATTAACAGATGTCCCAATCTTCTCCTCTTCTTCTTCATCTTTAATTTTGACATTCAGCTCCAGTGTTTGACTGCAGTCTTCCAGCTTCACTGATGCCATTTCTGGATCCTGCAGTGCAAACTGGGCTCCACTGTCACAATCAGGACCAGGTGACTGTAGGTTTGGACTCAGTGTGGAAGGAGAGAGGAGGGCTGGGTTTGTCCTCACTGTTGATGTTACCGGCCTCATACCTGAGTCGGCAAGTAGTAGAAGAGAAACAGACACAAAAGTTATTTTCTTGCCAGTTCTGGCACTTTCTTTATTCTCTATTAAATGTATGATATTTCTTCTTGTTCAGTTATCTAATTCAGTGCTGGACTTGAACTGAAATAGTTTCCGATACTCATTTGAGGCCGGTACTGTTTATATTTAGGTGCAGGAGCTCCACAATACTTTTGAGCTAATACTTAACCTGTAGTAGATAAATGCATAAATGACCCAAAAAACATTTAGTACAAGTTTACAGTTAGTTTTTGGCAGCACCATGTACTATTTTCCTTAACCCTCTTCACGGTATTATTCCAATCAAAAAACAATTGTATTTCCGTTCACACCATAGTATCGTTTATAGACAGAAACTGAATGTGTCAATATTTTACACATGTAGAAACTGATAATCATTACATTTAGCTTCAAAACAGTAGTGCAACCTGAAAATTGTCTCTGCTGCACCCACACTGCCTGCACCGAAGTCCGTTGACGCAGACCGGATGGGCGCCGCCATTTTACCAGCTTGTGAATTTTTCCTTCCATGGACCTCGAAGGACAATTCCTTCGACCTCATGGCTTGGTTTTTGCTCTAACAAAGGGCTGGGCGACGTGGCAAAAATATCATACCATGGTATTTTTCACATTTTTGACGGTATTTTATGTTTTTGATTAATAAAAGTTCTACATTTGCTTTATGAGTAGTGCGTGACCCTAGGGTGGCAACACTTATATTCAAAAAAATGTTCAATGGAACTTTCTCCATTCTGATTGTTTTATAGTGTTCAATTCAACTTCAACCTAAAATCATTTCCTGCACTCATTTGAGATAATTTACACACTGGGCAAAGATACTAGTGCTTATTTTTAACCAAATGTTGCAATTGCAATTTAGATCAAAACACCAAGGTGATCTTTTGGAATCATGGAAATAGAATGATTATTCTAATTCTATAGTCTATAAAAAGTGGGCACTTCTACCTTCTCATTGAAACAGTTCATCATGAAACAGTTCTACTGCAACTTTTCATACACAGTGGGAAGTTGGAACGAAAAACACAAACTTAGAACCTGCTCTTACCATGAGAAACAGATTTCCCAATCTTCTCCTCCTCTTCTTCATCTTTAATGTTGACATTCAACTCCAGTGTTTGACTGCAGTCTTCCAGCTTCACTGATGCCATCTCTGGATCCTGCAGTGCAAACTGGGCTCCACTGTCACAATCAGGACCCAGTGACTGTAGGTTTGGACTCGGTGCAGAAGGAGAGGAGGGCTGGGTTTGTCCTCACTGTTGATGTTACCGGCCTCATACCTGAGTCGGCAAGTAGTAGAAGAGAAACAGACACAAAAGTTATTTTCTTGCCAGTTCTGGCACCTTCTTTATTCTCTAAAAATATATTATATTTCTTTTTGTTCAATTATCTAATTCAGTGCTTGACTTGGACTGAAATAGGTGCTGGTACTGTTTATATTTAGGTGCAGGAGCTCCACAATACTGTTGAGCTAATATTCTATAAAGAGGAACATGAGCTCAAACAGTAGAAATTTGAGGTGAACTCTTGTCCAAGTCAAGAACGGATCTCATTTCAATAGATCAGGTAGGTGAGCATTGACAACAAAACATTATTGCATTAACATTAAAACACAACGGACACACAACGTTAAGATCACTTAATATATAGATTTCCTAAATTCACATAAAATGACTCAAAAACCATGAAGTACAAGGTTAGTTTGTTTCAGGCAGCACTATGTATTATTTTCCTGAAGAACCGCGTCTTCGTTGTTTCAATCAAAAAACAGTAGTATTTCCGTTCACACCATACTCAAATGTATAGATAAAGATAGAAACAACTACATGTGTCTGAATATTAGTACACATGTCGAAAACCAACAAGCATTACATTCAGCTTCAAAACAGTAGC
This sequence comes from Salvelinus fontinalis, assembly GCF_029448725.1. Lineage (NCBI taxonomy): Eukaryota > Metazoa > Chordata > Actinopteri > Salmoniformes > Salmonidae > Salvelinus > Salvelinus fontinalis. The sequence goes on along the minus strand of NW_026600856.1, from coordinate 33,193 downwards.
GCAACCGTAAAATGGTCTGCACCCACACTGCCTGCACTTTAGTCCGTTGACCCAGTCCGAGGCGGCGCCGCCATTTTACCAGCGTGTGAATTTTACACAAAACCGATAACATGCAGCTCAGAAATCTCAAATAAATGGATTCTTTATGAAAATTAACATGAGCAGAATATGTACATCCACTAAGACAAACCCAACGTCTCTAGTTACGTGACTTGTAAAATAGTATAACGTCACCACGTTCTTCACTCGGTTTGACACAAAAATATCACATCAAACCTTTACCAAACGTGATAATAATTTAATGGATTTGTTACCTAGCATGGAATGACATGTTTTTTCGAAATTAGAAAATGTAAATGTGCTATTACGTACCTGTAGTAATAAAGGGAAACGGGCACAAAAGATACCTTCTTGACTGCACAGTTCTGGCGCTTTTTTTATTCTGAAGAATGGTGCGCGCCTGTCGGGAACTTCCTGTTCCCCCACTAACACCGTCCGTGCATTGCGGGATCCTTGGGCTGGCCCTACCCTGTTACATGAGAAGGGGGTAGCTGCTGCTGCTGCTGCTCCCAAATGTATTACTTGGGTCTCGGGACGATTGGGGCTACTCTCTGGCAGATGATTAAACGGGCGTCTGTATATAATTAACATTTCATTATTTATTTGTTCATATTTTTTCATTGTTTCTGTGATTTAAAAAAATACAATTAACATTTAAATTAAATAATTTTAGAGCCCGGTTTAAGTTGTATTTGACTATTTTGATACTTTGTACATGGCAACGGATAAGCATTAACGCAGCAGTCGCAGTGCGAACTGCATTGCTACAGATGCTAGTTCGATGCCAGTGCCGGCCGTGACCAGGAGACCCATGAGGCGACGCACAATTGGCCCAGCGTCGTCTGAGTTAGGGGAGGGTTTGGCCGGCCAGGATGTCCTTGTCCCATACAGCATTTCCTCTGACGTTATTTTGGAGGGGTATAATTTGTATGCATACAATGTATAATAGTAATATTTAAAATTACTGTCTGGTAATTTTGTATACATTTATTTCAATTTGCATCTGGCCGCTTCTGGGGGGATTCTGGTAAGATGCCAGCAAAGCTGGCTCAATTCCGGTAGATGGAAACAGCCTGATGTACTTGGGCCGATTCTTGGCAGTCATTAATTCTGATTCCGGGCCGAGTCAATCAGTTCCGGCCCACCGGAAGAGGGCCGCTTCTGGGCCTATTCCTCATTGCGAAGTTGCTATATATTGGCAGGAACTGGATCGATCCAGACCACCCCAAACAGGCTCAATGGGTGACATGTCTAGTGAGTATGCAGACCATGGAAGAATTGGGACATTTTCAGCTTCCAGGGATTGTGTACAGATCCTTCGGTGGATGAATGGCAGGACGATGGGCCTCGGGATCTTGTCATGGTATCTCTGTGCATTCAAATTACCATTGATAAAATACAATTGCGTTCGTTGTCTCCCATACCATAACCCAATGCTAACATGGAGTACTTTGTGGACAACAGCAAACCGCTCCCGACACAACACCCTACACGTGGTCTGCAATTGAGAGGCTTGTTGGGCATACCGCTAAATTCTCAAAAACAACTTGGAGGCAGCTTATGGTAGAGAAATGAACATTAAATTATCTGGTAGCAGCTATGGTGCACATTCCTGCAGTCAGCATGCCAATTGCATGCTCTCTCAAAACTTGAGACATCTGTTGCATTGGGTTGTGTGACATAACTGCACATTTTAGTGGCATTTTTCGTTTTATATTTGTTAGGGATCCCCATTAGCTGCTGCCAAGGCAGCACCTTCTCAGCTACTCTTGTCCCCAGCACAAGGTGCACCTGTGTAATGATGATCATGCAATTTAATCAGCTTCTTGATATGCCACACCTGTCAGGTGGGCGGATTATCTTGGCAAAGGAGAAATGCTCACTAATAGGGATGTAAACAAATTTGTGCACATTTGAGAGAAATAAGCTTTGTGTGTGTATGGAACATTTATGGGATCAAACATGGGACACTTTACATGTCGCGTTTATATTTTTGTTCAGTACATACGGTATAAAAAATAAATAATACAAACTAAAATCAGCCTGCTTTTCTGTTCTAATCAGGTTCTTACACAGGCTCAGAAGGATCCTCTAAGGCTGGAACATTTTCTGGCGACAGTAGTCTGTGAAGTCTTGGAGGCCCAAAAACTTCTCAGCTGTAGATATAATTATGTCCAGGAAGCTTGGCCCCAGTGATGTACTGGGCCGTTCGCACTACCCTCTGTAGTGCCTTGCGGTCGGAGGCCGAGCATTGCCATAACAGGCAATGATGCAATAGGTTTTGTCATGCCTGCTTCACGGCTGTCTTGGTGTGCTTGGACCATGTTAGTTTGTTGGTGATATGGACACCAAGGAACTTGAAGCTCTCAACCTGCACCACTGCAGCCCCGTCGATGAGAATGGGGGCGTGCTCGGTCCTCTTTTTCCTGTAGTCCACAATCATCTCCTTTGTCTTGATCACGTAGCATTTTCTTCACAATAAGTGTATCCAGATCACTTGATTGACGTACAACATTTGTAACTGGTTGCGTTGCATCCACCACCATATCTTCTTCAGAACTGTGGCTCCTTGCCCCTTTTCACTGCCTCCACATGGCAGATTTGCTGAACAGTCCTGATCCTTGACACCTCAACCTCTTTCACCCTAACAGGGCGCTCTGGGAATTCGGGACTATGATCCCCACCACAGTTGCAACATTTTACATTCAAACTCTTCAATGCCCCTCTAAAATGAAATGCTAATTAGCTGCTAATGTAGCGTTGTTCATCTCCGCGTCTACCGCTTCATAGTAATGTAAGTTATGTAAATTACTTGAATATGGCTTATTGTGAGGTCAATAACTATGTGCAATGAAACATTGTTTTCATTCAAACCAATTATAGCCGTAGCTCTAGTTTTCCTCATCTTCAGGTTCTCAAACTGAACAGGACATCAGTAGTCCGCATGCACAGATATTTATATATAAAGTCTATTTATCTCAAATCAATGTCACGTGGTTAATCAAAATTATATCTAAAATAAAATTACACCAATCTAAAAGTAACTTCTATTGCCATTGCCAAAACTAGCTTACATAAAGCTAACAAATAAAAACAATCGCAGCCTGCAGGTAGAAAATATCCTGATGAAATAAATATCATATGAATCAAATTGGCTACACATGGCCTGTCTGCAAGAAACTTGAAACATTGTATCAACTATTAATTTGGTCTGGCCTGTGCTAGCAAACTTGCAACATTGTATAAAATATTTTGGGCGCTCAGTTTCCCATGACAGCGAGCTCCAGACAGACAGACATAGGGATATTTTGCGCAAAGGATAAGAAGTAATTAGGTAGGCCTGTTTTATGACGTTTCCACCGGATCAGAGCATGACAGTTTTGGTGGTTATCAAAAGGGAGAGAGCTGGACATTTTCAAATAGGCTACGTTGAGGAACTATTATCATTCTCAATGGATGTAGAAACAGACTTCACATACTTGCTGTTTGAGCTGAACATTTTTATATTTGAGAAACTCCACAGTGACGGTGAGTTAAGACAATCAGAAATAGTATCAGATCCCCAAATGGGCACATTTATAGGCCTACATTTACACAGAGGCCAGCTAGCCTATAGGACTACTTCAATGAGTAATCAGGTGTGTGTCCTTACTCAACATTGACAGGAGCACACTAAACAAAACACAATGAATAAATTGACAACTCCTAAATGGAATGAAATACACCAAAACTTCTCAAGTGTAGCCTAAGTTATACGCTCTGCAAACAATGTGTCCACTCCTACAATGACAATGGTAAGACTGTAATAATAATGTATTGAATGCATTACCGTAACCAAACAAACATTGTAGATTAGAAATGATGGTGATAGTGGTGTGCCATTCCCTCCGCAATGGACGAGTCCACTCAGACAGACAATGGATTAGTCCACTCAGACAGCCGTGAATCAGACAGATGGCTCATGTGCCATACATTTTTATATATATACTGTATATATATATATATTTGCCACTGCTTGACTAAAAAAAGCTTGGTTGACCAACAGCCTATCTATCAACCAAACAATCTACCAGTTGACTAAATGGGGTCTCAGTCCTAAAAGCTTTTCAACAGTCAAAGGCAAAAAGAATGAAAATTATTAGTATTTTCATCCTCCTCACTCATTTCAACTATACAGACTAATTTCATAGAACTTTAAAACACTGGCAGTTTGTCTACTTCACTTCTTTAGTCACTCCAGATAACCCAGTTGTTCAGGGATGTGTTGTCAGAATTACAGAAGTCAACCTATCAATAGACTGGGTTATAACTTAAGGAGGTCTAATTTACAGATAGATAGAACCTGCTCTTACCAATCTTCTCCATCTTTAATGTTGACATTCAGCTCCATTGTTTGACTGCAGTCTTCCAGCTTCACCGATGCCATCTCTGGATCCTGCGGTACAAACTGGGCTCCACTGTCACAATCAGGACCCAGTGACTGTAGGTTTCTACTCAGTGTGGAAGGAGAGAGGCAGGCTGGGATTGTCCTCACTGTTGATGTTACCGGCCTCATACCTGAGTCGGCAAGTAGGAGAAGAGAAACAGACAAAAGTTATTTTCTTGAAAGTTCTGGCAAGGTCTTTATTCTCTAAAAAAATATTATATTTTTTCTTGTTCAATTATCTAATTCAGTGCTTGACTTGGACTTGGAAATATTTGCCGATAAACATTTTGGGTGCCGGTACTGTTTATTTTTAGGTGCAGGAGCTCCTAAATGCATAAACGACTCAAAAACCATTTAGTACAAGGTTAGTTAGTTTTAGGCAGCACCATGTGCTATTTTCCTTAATAACCTTGTCTTCACTGTATTACTTCAAAAACACAACACAGTAGTGCAACCGTAAAATTGTCTCCCTCTGCTGATTAAGTTTGTTGATGCAGACCGAGTGGCGCTGCCATTTTACCAGTTTGTAAACATTTATTTTCATGGAGCTTTACGGACAATTCCTTCGACCTCATGGCTTGGTTTTTGCTCTGACATGCACTGTCAGATGTGGGACCTTATATAGACAGGTGTGTACCTTTGCAAATCATGTCCAATCAATTGAATTTACCACAGGTGGACTCCAATCAAGTTGTAGAAACATCTCAAGGATAGTCAATGGAAACAAGATGCACTCGATCTCAATATCGAGTCTCATAGCAAAGGGTCTGAATACTTATGTAAATAAGGTATCTGTTTAAAAAAAAAATATATTTTATAAATGTGAAAACATTTCTAAAAACCTGTGTGTGCTTTGTCATTATGGGGTATTGTGTGTAGATTGATGAGGACCGTTTCTTATTTAATCCATTTTCAAATAAGGCTGTAACGTAACAAAATGTGGAAAAAGTCAAGGTGTCTGAATACTTTACGAATGCACTGTATGTATTCATATCAGTAGGCTGGTACTGTATGTATTCATATCAGTAGTCTGGTACTGTATGTATTCATATCAGTAGCCTGGTACTGTATGTATTCATATCAGTAGTCTGGTACTGTATGTATTCATATCAGTAGTCTGGTACTGTATGTATTCATATCAGTAGCCTGGTACTGTATGTATTCATATCAGTAGGCTGGTACTGTATGTATTCATATCAGTAGGCTGGTACTGTATGTATTCATATCAGTAGCCTGGTACTGTATGTATTCATATCAGTAGCCTGGTACTGTATGTATTCATATCAGTAGTCTGGTACTGTATGTATTCATATCAGTAGGCTGGTACTGTATGTATTCATATCAGTAGTCTGGTACTGTATGTATTCATATCAGTAGCCTGGTACTGTATGTATTCATTTAAGTAGGCTGGTACTGTATGTATTCATATCAGTAGTCTGGTATTGTATGTATTCATATCAGTAGCCTGGTACTGTATGTATTCATATCATTAAAATAACTTAAAATAAATGTTAATTTGAAGTGCAATTTGTTCTATATGAAGTTAGACAATGTTTACATAAAGTTGTACAATGTTTACAATATTAAATTGTATGTCAAATCAATGTTTGCATTTTTAGGGCAACAGTTCCACATTTTAAAATAGTTACAAGGAACAACAGTCATTTATTTATACGTCTCTAATTTAACAGCAAAAAGGCACCTTCCAATCATTTTCTGTTTTGGCTTTATTGAAGTCCTTCATTGTCATCCCCAGACAAGCTAAATGGAACCATCTCTGGCACACAGAGCGTTCTATCTGCAGTATTAAAAACATAGAACAGGGTTATGTTGATTTACATGTAAATAACAGTTCTGGAATACCCAAATTCTGTTACATGTTTTTGCAATTAGGAACAATTTCAAATTGAAATGGATCTTTGTTCAATTGCTAAATTGACTTTAAAGGACATGCATTTGACCAGAACCCTGACAGAAGCACACATAACTGGGTTGTTAATCATCGTTGAGTATTCAGGCAATATAAATCGTATAGTAATAAAGACATACATTTGCAAAAAAACGTTTTTGTTAATACAAAAGGTATCACATATCAATGTTGTAATATCAAACATTACTAGAATGGCATCTAATAGATTTGATATATTTCTATCAATCAAAACTGGAATTTGTATTCAAAACAAAGGTTGTAAAAATATGCTAGACATTTATAGAATAAATCATATCTAGTTTGATGATTCTGTGACAAAGGGTGAATTAGTTATTGATTTAAACAGCTTTACATTGCATTTAAGATTTTATATATTTCCATCAAATCAAAATTGGATTTTTTTCAATCAAAACGAAGGTTGTAAAAGTATGCTAGACATTTAAAGTATAAACCATATCTATTTTATATTTCTGTGACAATCAATGAATTAGTTAAAGATTTTTACAATGATTAATGGCTTTTCGCAAATGTCTGCTGAATGTCTGTTGAATGTCTGTTGAATGTCCGAATGTGTGAATATAAAAGCAACTTTACCTCGGTAGTAGGCAGATTATCTTCTTCAAACAACGGTAAAACTGATTGACTTTCTTCCTTCTTTCCATCTACTACACGGTTTAGTGCTCCAACCACTCGTGGAATCTTCTGCTCAACCCTAACCCTAACCCTAACCCTAACCCTAACCCTAACCCTCTGCTCAAGACGATGAACCTCAATATATAACAAAACCCCAGATATAACACCCTTTTATTGCTGCCCAGCTCCGAAAAACACAATGCTTTCTCCTTCAGCTCTTCTGAGACGCATGAAATCAAAACAAAACCACTACTGGTCACTCTGACTGACTACCTTTCCTAATGCCTCCTTTATCATCTTCCTGGCCTCAAATTATCTCCCCAAAATACATAATTGTTGATGAATCGCGCTCCAAAAGAAACTGATGTTCGTTTACAATATCACAACGGAATGTATTACAATGTATAACCGTCATGCTTCAAAACTGGGAGAAAGAAGCAAGTCATTCACCCGCCATTTGTTCCTCAAGACGTAACACAACGACACGCGGATAATTGTAAGCGTCAACATTTTTGAAAACATTTGTATTTTGATAAGGTTGCTATATTAACCTTTACCGAACCTCAACCCCGTATCCGGGATCACCCCCCAACCCCCCACACTGATTAGCATCGCTAGCATAGCGTCACAATTAAATAGTAGCATCTAAATATCATTAAATCACAAGTCCAAGACACCTAATGAAAGATACAGATCTTGTGAATAAAGCCACCATTTCAGATTTTTAAAATGTTTTACAGGGAAGACACAATATGTAAATCTATTAGCTAAACACGTTAGCAAAAGACACAATTTTTCTTTGTCCACCATTTTTTCTCAACACCAGTAGCTATCACCAATTCGGCTAAACTAAGATATTGATAGCCACTAACCAAGAAAAAACCTCATCAGATGACAGTCTGATAACATATTTATGGTATAGGATAGGTTTTGTTAGAAAAATGTGCATATTTCAGGTATAAATCATAGTTTGCCATTGCAGCCACCATCACAAATCTCACCAAAGCGACTAGAATTACTACAGAGAGCAACTTGTATTACCAATTTACTCATCATAAAACATTTCTTAAAAATACACAGCACATAGCAATGGAAAGACACAGATCTTGTGAATTCAGACAACATTTCAGATTTTCTAAGTGTTTTACGGCGAAAACACAATAAATCGTTATATTAGCATACCACATTTGCAAACGTTACCCCAGCATGAATTCAAGCCAAAGAGAGCGATATCGTATCATCGCCAAAATATATTAATTTTTTCACTAACCTTCTCAGAATTCTTCCGATGACACTCCTGTAACATCATATTACAACATACATATAGAGTTTGTTCGAAAATGTGCATATTTAGCCATAAAAAAACGTGGTTATACAATGAAAATAGTAGCAAAACAAGCCTGGAAATGTCGGTCGCCATCTTTGAGTGATCTAGTTTAATCAAAAGCTAATCATATACTTGACTAAAAAATACAGGGTTGACAGGAATCGAAAGACAAATTAGTTCTTAATGCAATCGCTGATTTACATTTTTTAAATTATCCTTACTTTTCAATACAGGTTGCGCCAAGCGAAGCTATACAAAACAAAATGGCGGCGTAAGCGTTTAACATTTTTCGACAGAAACACGATTTATCATCATAAATTGTTCTTACTGTGAGCTGTTCTTCCATCAGAATCTTGGGCAAAGAATCCTTTCTTGGGTCTAATCTTCTTTTGGTCGAAATGCCCACTAACGTACGACCGGGACCCCGAAACGTGCCCAGCGCTTCAAAGTGCACAACAAAGCAATGCCTCAAAATCGCACTAAAAGGATATAAATGGCTATACAACGGTTCAAATTAACTACCTTATGATGCTGTTAACACCTATAACGGGTAAAAACATGACCGGAGAAATAGTACTGGCTAAACTAACGCTTGGAAGGAGGCGAGTCCGATGTCCTTCGCGCGCAAGGCGCAGGCAGCAAAGGGAAGCTACTTCCGGTATTTTCTGTTTTATACAGCCCCTGATTGCGCAATCGACTCCATTCAAAGCGTGATCACGCACTGACATCCAGGGGAAGACGTAAGACGTGTCTGTTTCTCCATAGCATTTACACGGACCTTTAAACTGACTCCAGATCAGTGGCCAAGATGTTTGAAATCTGACTCCCTATATTGAAAAGTGCTGTAGATTGAGTTCTGTTTCACTCAGAGACAAAATTCCAACGGCTATAGAAACTAGAGAGTGTTTTCTATCCAATAATAATAATAATATGCATATTGTACGAGCAAGAATTGAGTAGGAAGCCGTTTAATCTGTAGAGGAAATTATGCTAATGTGAAACAGCACCCCCTATAGTGGCAAGAATTAATGATCAGTTTCCGTTAATGTCGCAAACTATTATTTCTCTAGGCCAACATAAGAAACTCTGCCTGGATACTTGCATGCTAGCTAACATTAACACTAACTTAGCTGCTCTAGCCTACTATGGTCATGTCCCTCTAACCAGGATAAACAAAGCGGCAATGTTGTGTATTGTATATTTTCGTAGCTGAATCAGAATTAGTTAGGTAACATAGAGGAATAAGATGTTTTATTTACTTTATACTTGTCATTAGAATGTCTTCTTTAGGACTATACTGTTGGCAGTTGCATTTTCCTATCTCCTTTAGGGAAAAGTCACTTGGGGCCCAGAGAGGGGAGAGGTCAGGCTTGTCTTTTACATGTCTGGTAATAGGCAGAATATCAGAAAGGGAGAATTCAGTTTTGAACATTGTCTTCATTATGAATATATCTGTGAAACCATGTGAAGGGCTCCACAATGTCTGTACTCCAGTCACTCCCTCCTTTTCCCATTGGGGGGGGGGGTATGGCAGTGTCTGGAAGCATTGTATCACCCCTCTGATGTTGCATGAATCTTGAGATAGTATGTGACCTAGAGGCTCACTAAGTATTCTTTTGTAAGCACTCTCAGAGAATTCATTTATAGACACTGAATTGATCTGAGAGTCAAAGGGCTATGGTGAAACTCATATAATTAAAGATGGAGTTTAAAATATAACTGACTTGTGTGTGATTTGTAAACTCATCATTTAGTAATACAGGAAATTACCACGACAACATACAGTATTTAACTAAAAAACAGTTTATTTCATTTAATTATACACATGAGAAAAAAGTGTCTGCCCAGCATGAATTCATGTACAAACATTATTTTTCATTACATTCTTGTCATTTAGCAGATGTTTTTATCCAGAGAGACTTACAGGACAAATAAGAGTTAATTGCCTTGCTCAAGGGCACAATGACAGATTTTTCACCTAGTCGGCTCGGGATTCAAACCAGCGACCTTTCAGTTACTGGTCCAACACTCTTAACCGCTAGGCTACCTGCCGCCAGATCAATTAACTTCAATACAGTTATTCAAATACATTCATCATCAATGACTAAAATAATGAATCTAGTATTAAAAGACAAATTAATAAACACAAGTAGTCGATTCATAGCCTGTTTATCATTAAACAAAATTGTTTAGTAATATAAAATAATCCACCCAAACTAATGCTGAAAAGTGATCACCACAACATCTTTATCTGATATACACTGAGTGCACAAAACATTAGGAACGCCTTCCTAATATTGTGTTATACCTCCTTTTGTCCTCAGAACAGCCTCAATTAGTCGGGGTATGGACTCTACAAGGTGTTGAGAACGTTCCACATGGATGCTGGCCCATGTTGACTCCAATGCTTCCCAGAATTGTGTCAAGTTGGCTGGGAGTGGGTCTCTACTCCGAATAGCTTGATCCATCTCCTCCCACAGATGCACAATTGGATTGAGATCTGGTGACTCGGCAGGCCACTGCATTAAGCTGAATTCCCTGTCATGTTCTTGGAATCAGTTCTGGACAAGCCTTGTGGCATAATCCTGCTGAAAAAAATCTATTTGCAGATGGATACACTGCCACCATGAAGGGATGCACCTGATTGGCAATGATCTTTACACAAACGTTGCTCCACTTTTATCAAGGGTTTCACGTTCTGACCCTAGTTATTGTGTTAATCCTTTGTTTTGTTGGTCAGGACGTGAGCTGGGTGGGCATTTCTATGTGTTGTGTTTCTATGTTGGGTTAATGGGTTGCCTGGTATGGCACTCAATTAGAGGCAGGTGTTTGGCGTTTCCTCTTATTGAGAGTCATATTAAGGCTCTCACTGTTTGTTTGTGGGTGATTGTCTTCCGTGTCTGTATGTATGTTAGTACCACACGGGACTGTAGCGTTGGTTTGTAGTCTGTACCTGTTTCGTGCGTTCTTCGTGTATTTGTAAGTTCTCATGTTTTAGGTCAGTCTACGTCGTTTTGTTGTTTTGTAATTTTCCAAGTGTTTTTCGTGTTCGTCTTCGTCTGTAAATAAATTAATTATGTCATCATACCTCGCTGCACATTGGTCTTCCGATCCCTCTCTCCTCTCCTCGTCCGAGGAGGAGGAAGAGTACGACAATCGTTACAAAGGGGCCCAATATGTGGCATGAAAACACACCATCATACCACCACCAGCCTGCAATGTTGTACTCGTGGTTTCCTCCCATCAGCGTGAAACAGCAGGAACAGGGATTCATCAGACCAGGCAATGTTTTTTAAATTCTCCAGTGTTTTCATTCCTTAGCCCACTGCAACTGCAGTATCTTGTTTTCTACTGAAAGCTAATGGGGATCCAAAATAAATCCAACAACAACTACATCATTAACGATTATAGTTTTCACCTGGGTTCACCTGGTCAGTCTATGTCACGAAAAGAGCAGGTGTCCTTAATGTTTTGCAAAATCAGTGTATGTTGTGTCTACCAGCTCATTCCCACAGAAAACTGTAGAGGGAATCAGTACCACCCAGTCACCCATCAGAATCTATTGTGAGGCGCCTCACAGAGGATATTCAACCGTAAGGTAATCTCAATATCTTTACAGTAGAAGCTAAAAAAAACACACCAGAGAGAATAAAGTAGACGGCTCACGTCAAACGTTTGATTTATGACCCTATGTCCGGATGCCGTGTGCATGCCCATATTTGGGCATCCGGTCAGGGCATCCTGGCGGGAAGTGATCACGTGGTTATGCCCATATATGGGCATCTTGTTCCTGTTCTCACGCCTTAGAGTGAGTGCGACAATATGTATATAATGCCTTTGAAGTTGTCATGATGATTGATGTCTAGGGACCTCTTTGAACTGGGGAGATGAACATTTCGAAGAGTATGGCCCCCCACCCCCTGTTTTATTGACCTTAGGGTTGTTGTCTATTAAACACGAATGTCCTGGGGTATTGGGGTTGGCAGACACCTTATAAATAAAACCCAGAACAAGACATGCGGCCCCAGAACACTAAACAAGATTTTTTTAAATAAACCCTGAACATTAAACAGAAAATTATGTCTCCTAGGCCAATTCTCGGGATGCTATGCGTCTCGTGTCAGGAAGCCAGTGACAAAAGCCTCGAGGAAGTTCTGTGTGAAGCCCCAGAATGTTTTAAAGGAGTTTTGGGTACGAGTGAGGGACATATGTCTTACATATTCCAACCGGAGGATTATACGGTTAAGATATTCAAAGACAGTGGCCCCAAACCCCTTTATCAGGCAAAACCTGGGAGTTTTTCTCCTGCTCTGCAGATGAGAGAATGGCTTAAGATTAGGCTAGCGCTCTGTAAAATTGAACAGGCCCTGAGTGGTACAACTGTGCCCGGATATGCACTGGAAGAACAGGTCTGCGGACGCAGTGATCTGAAGGCCCTAAGAATCGCTTCAATGGCCTATAGCCCTGACTCCAAAGTGACAATTTTAGCATGTGAACGATTTGATAGTGCAAATGCGACAAAGTCTGTCAGTTCTCATGTATCTTCCAAAGCATGCATGGATGTCAACTTTTTTATGCCTGTGTTTAGCTTTAAATGGGTGGATTATCCCATATTCATAACCCTTATGAATAAGCTGGACAGTCTTTCCCAAAATCGTGAACAATTACGGCGCTGGCCGCGTCTATCCTTGAGACATACCCAGGATCTACATGCCCGACGGATTATCTACCCATGGAGTGAAAACTTACGGAGCTTTGATGGTGCGTGCAAGAGAGGCAGGCATGGCGATGGTGAATTGGATACGGATAATGGTCAGGGCTAACCAGGCCCTTTATCTGTAAGAAAGGCATAGTAAAAAGGTGTAATTCATTATGACATGCTTTAAACTGTGTGTACTTTACCCAATGGCGAAGCAGATCTTGAACAATTTATCGCCCTGCTAGAACGACTTGTTCAGTCAAATGTATCCGTCATAGCCGATAGGACCCTCGAGCTTGTAGTGCAAATAATACGTCAACCCCAGGGTGGTGTTTAAGCAATGCCACTTAATACAATGTTTACATACCCTACATTACCCATCTCATATGTATATATACTGTACTCTATATCATCTACTGCATCTTGCCATCTTTATGCAATACATGTACCACTAGCCACTTTAAACTATGCCACTTTATGTTTACATACCCTACAGTACTCATCTCATATGTATATACCGTACTCTATACCATCTACTGCATCTGCCATGCCGTTCTGTACCACCACTCATCCATATATCTTTATGTACATATTCTTTATCCCTTACACTTGTGTGTGTGTGTAAGGTAGTAGTGTGGAATTGTTAGGTTAGATTACTGTTGGTTATTACTGCATTGTCGGAACTAGAAGCACAAGCATTTCGCTACACTCGCATTAACATCTGCTAACCATGTGTATGTGACTAATAAAATTTGATTTGATTTGATTTGATTTGGTGGGGGTCAGAGACGGAAGCTAGATAGCCTAATGCAATCAGAAATCATAAGCAATAAAAGGGCCTACCTCATAAACGTTCACAATCCTGGTAATAAGCTATGCTTTGCAATAGGTCAACACCACCTCTGTATGCTGAATTATTGAAGACAATAAAAATCAAGTTTGTTGAAGGAATACCTGAATCTCTGTCTGATGATGAACTTCTCCCTCCTCATAAAAACAATCTGCTGGTTTTGGACGATATGCTATTTGCAGGTAGCGAACATCCCGAAATTGCACGAGCTTTTACCCAATATACTCATCATAGAAACCTGTCCGTGCTTTACTTGGTGCAGAATGTGTTTCACCAAGGTAAAAATAGCCGTACCATTAGCTTGAACGCCAATTACATGGTTTTGTTCAAAAATCCTAGAGACAAACTGCAAATTAGCACTCTAGCTCAGCAGATGTACCCGGGAAGGAAATCCTACTTCATGGAGAGCTATGAGGACGCTACCAAGAACGGAAGGCCATCTTGGGTCGCTGTTCTTCAGATCTGATATTATCCCTATGTGAGATTGCTTTGAATCTTCTCAAAGGATGCATTCCACTCACTCTGACCCAATTGAAAAAATTAAAGAGACAAAAGACCGCTTTCAAACGCTTTGCCAATAAAAGGGCCAGTCTTCAAAAGAAAAGACATAGCATACAACAGTCTGGGGGTTTTCTTCTACCTTTACTAAGTATAGCTGTGCCCTTCATCACCAGCCTTATTGCTGCCAGACGTGGGGGGTGAACACCGAGTGTGATGGCCAATAAAATGTATTTGGTGCCACAACAAGAGTTGGATAGACTTAAAAAACAAATGCAGGGTCCTGAAAATATCAGACAAACAGCGGAAAATGATTTGGATACGGCCATGAAGGATATTTTGAACCGAAAAGGATTGAACCCCTATGATAAGATCCAAAAATACACAAACCTATTGCAAAGGTATTTGGCCTTGGTAAAACAAGGGGAGAGAGAGACCAACCATTTAACGCTTTCCCTACCGGACCCTTTAAAAGATGACGGGCCTAGTGAGAGCCAAGCCCCTGTAAGGCCTGTACCTGCGATCTTACCTGTTGAAGATCAAATGCCTGTTGAAGATAAAGTTATGCAGGACATGTTGACACATGTTCTGGTACGTAACAGGAAAAATGTTAGATACATTATGAACAAGATAAAAGACTCAAAGGGGACCGCTACTTGGAATGACAAAGGAGAGTTTATCCTTCAGGGCGCTGTTGTCAGGGGTTCACATATGCTTGACTTGCTTAAAAGTACCACGGCTGCCCACAAGGTTGTTGATGACAGAAGACCTCCCGGGTGGCGTCAGTTTCTTAAGGCCCTGGCAATCCTCAAC
The DNA here is from genome assembly GCF_029448725.1 of Salvelinus fontinalis. NCBI lineage: Eukaryota > Metazoa > Chordata > Actinopteri > Salmoniformes > Salmonidae > Salvelinus > Salvelinus fontinalis. The sequence goes on along the minus strand of NW_026600856.1, from coordinate 17,957 downwards.
ATTCCCCTCTCGGGTGTACTCAACTATAAGCTACGTCAACAGATTCAAGCTTTAAAACAAAAACCTTCAACGAGATACAGCACCCCTAAAGATGCCCCAACAACCCCGCCCCCATATGAAAGGGATGATGATAACTCATTTACCCCCCTAAACGTCTCAGGACCATTTCCTAATGCCGATCTCTCTGGGTGGTTAGACTTTTGAATGACTTTTGAATGACTATGATTAAATTCAATACATTTTATTTGAAAATATAAGCAATTTAACATTTGTGGCATTCTTGAAACATTTGACGTGAGCATACGCCTTGATTACACGGTCTTAAAGGACACACATTTGAACACTTTTGATATTTTCTAACAAAACAAGCTACAATGTTATCATTACTTCTTAAATCATCCTTATAAAGAGACATAACATCTTCAAAAGAAACTCCCCGGGCTCTTTGGCATAGGTAGAATACGCAGTGTTGACCAAATGTAGTGGAAAGGTTATCTTGCACTTGTTTGATGTTGTAGTATATCTTTGATCCGTTTTTGGTCAAAAATTCTTTAATAGATTTGGGGAAATGTGAAAAACAGGGGGGGAAAGCCGTAGGAATCAAAAAAAGTTTAGATTTTTCTTCCTCCTTCCTCTTCTAATGTCATAGCGAGCCAATGTTCACCCGGCATGTGTTTAGGATGGGTATTGACAATAAACATGGCAGGCTGCTCCGGCCATTTCTCAATAGGTAATTCATCACAAGCCAACACTCCACAAAATTGTTTTCCAATCAATCGGCTCATGAGCCCTTCCAACTCTTGGGTATTCATGTCTTTGCTCAACAATCCTTAATAATAATCCACTAAGACCTGTCTTCGGGCATTCACTTCCAAGATTGAATCAGAGCATGCATAAACAATCATGCTAACTGTACAGGCTAAAGGTGTACGGAAACGCATTACCAGCCTGAGGTTACCTTGGGACACCACAGACAGATTTCCTGAGGTGTCATCATCAGGTGATAAATTGAAAGCATACAATGTGTAACCCTCTGCAAAATCATTTCTGTCAATAGGTAAAGAGAGATCTTTTAGATGCCGCCCTGTAGCCAGGAGTAGATTGTAAAATTCTCGCACAGATATCCGGTTATTAAATTGCGGTTGGAAAGCCTTAGCAGGGACCTGACGTCCTTCCTGACAGAGAGCTACATACTCTGCATTGAAGTGTTGAAAAGTAAAGTTTTTTTAATCTAAGCTGCCCGTATTAGAGGCGTGATCAACCAGACCTATAACCACGTATCGAGGTAAAGGGCCTAGAAATAGGTTTTCTTGACTGCAGATTCTACTGCCCACAGGTATGCTAAAGGTTTTCATGGTAATTCTTTGGAGAGGGTAAAGGGCATTTCCTTTCATCAAAGCCTGTGAGTGACCCAGACGAACTGCCGGGGATACAGACACTTTTTTAATAAAAAGCGTTGCCCCCAACACTTTTAAACTAAAGTCCCCGTCCTGGGCAGACATCAGGCAAAACTCATCCTTGGCCCTGGCTAATTTTACTCTTAAATCAACCCGAATTTAAGAGTAAACGTTCTTGAAAGAAAATGTCAGAGTGTATAGGCCCTAGCAAATGAAACTCTCGAGATTCGGCGCAGTATCGAGCGCGTGCCTACAGTCCTTTGTTTGTACCAGTGGAAGGGTCTGTCGATTCCATAGAGCCTCCTGCAGTATCCTTGCTAAACAGCCCGGCGCTGAATTGTGTCTTGAGAGTGTCTTCGGAGTAGTTGAGTAAACACTCCATGATGGCCCTATAAGGGTATGTGGCACTGCTTTGACTGATTAGGCGTTCACCCAAAGTCACGTCCACTTGGGAGAAGATGGTGGCCACTGGGTAATTAATGAGACTCACTGGCATCGCCTGCAATACTAGTGCCATCTCTTTTGGTCACTTTTAGACGCAAATGCACCAAGGTGTTGTTGAAGTTCAGATAGTTGTCACCGTGGCCTGGTATGAAAAATTCTATAGGACCGTTGTCGGTAATGGCAGAGAGTGGGGCTATCTCCACATAACTGGACCTCTCTATTGAATGTTGGGTTAAGGGGGCCATGAAAAGATCGAGCTCTGTCTTTATAGCTTCAGAGGACATGCGGTGTAAAAGAGCCATGTTGCTTGTTCTTTTAGAAAATACTTCCGAGTATTCTTTTTGTCGTTTTTGGTCCAGACATCCTCACTTTACCATGTCTTTGACTTACTGAGCTTCTTTTAACTGTTAACCTCCGCTTTTTAGTGGCAAGCCTGCGCCTTATACCCGGAGGTCTCTTTTTTGGTCTTCGAGACAACATCATAAGCCCCGAGCCTTCTTGATGCTCGGCATCTGGTGACGCCCTTCTGGTCTTAGCATTGGCTACAACCTCACTTACTATATTTTTAGCCGCTGATTTTAAATGTGGTTTGGCTATGCTGAAGCCTCTCTTCATAAACGGTATAACCATCCTAAAGAGGTTACGAAATATACCTCCTATCCCCGAACCGTACATGGTCGGGGATCCATAATAGCCGGGTAGTCCATTACCCACTTGATCAACATAGTATGAGACATAGCGGTTAGGGTCGAGATGTTGATGGTCCATAACCCTTTTTAAATTTATTTGTATTATGTTTATAAATATATATAATACAAATATTATATATGTAGAGAGGTTTTGGAGGGTCTAAAGTGGAGTTTTACAATCGTTTTACCATAAGTAAATTCAATGTTTTCGTTCTGATCCGTTTTAAGCTCAACCAGAATGTTTTCAATATATTTCTTGCTTACAGGTACGTAGTGTGGCTTGTCGTAGGTGACAGTGACTATGTCCCCATCCTTTCCGTCTATATGAACTGTTCTCAGGAGGGGCACACAGCTGTCTCCGACCCTTTGATAGGATATGATGTCGGTATACACAAATATGTTGTAAAATCCTGCATGTATATCCGCAAGGAATGGGAAGAATTTATCTTTCACATCCGTCCATTTATTGGGACCCATCCCCAACATGTAGGCTAAATTACGGCTGGTCTTTATACCTCCCGTCAGCATCCCCTGAGATTTGTACCCATTTATGGATATAGGGTTGTCGATCAGGAATATTTCCATATTGTTCAGGGTTAGGTGTTCATTCAACTCTGAGACGATCCTGTCGACGGTTCTATAGAATCCTTTTTTAAGCTTAATAAGTTTTGCAGGTTCAGATAACTTTTTGCAATAAAAATCACGGTCCTTATCTTTGATATTATACCAACTATGGGGGTATGTAATCTCGCTGAGACCTACTTCCCAGGCCTCTGATAACTCTATAGGCTTTGGAAAATTGGTAGTATAATTCGAACTCTGATTATTACGATATATATGTGCAGACGCATTAGTGGGGAAAGTCAGGTAGAAGCCGGTGTGTTCCATGATTTGTTTTACCCTTTCCTCTCTTTTGATCTAGAATCTCCTCCACATGAAAGGCTTTGTCTTTACCCAACTGTACCTTCTGTAATTCCTCCTCATAAAAAGATCCCTCTATAAGCTCCCCGTCATAATCTTTTAACTTGTAGACCTGGGGTATGCGTGGCAGACACTCGGTAACGGTGAACAACTCATCGCTGTAACCTTGCTCATATTTTTAGTCAAGTATATTTTTTCTTACGGCGAAGGGGGAACAAACCATAGATTTTTAAAGTCTTGAAAAGAGTCTTCAGAAGAGACCTCGGAGGGCTTCATATGTATACTCTTATGGTAGCTGCTGTTGTATCCCTTCACTAAATCTTGAACTATATCGATATATCTATGCGTGTTGTGAGCTGTAAAATATCTCCACATCCGCTCCTTCAGAGTTCTGTTAAAGCGTTCAACAACTGAAGCTTTCAAATCCGAGCTTGTAGCAAAATGTATGATATTGTGCTTCTTCATGAGTTTCTGAAAAGTATTATTAAAAAATGATTTTCTGCCATCAGTCTGCACTTTCTTGGGGGCTCCTCCTTCCTTCAAGATAGAGTCAAAGGCCCGGGTCACCTCTGCCCCGCTCTTATTTTTTAAGCCCCTTACAAATGCTATTTTAGAGAAAATATCTATAACCATTAGCATGTAGCGATTTCCATCATTTTTATCTGCAAGGGCCTGCATGTCACATAGATCCGCCTGAAATTGGGACAAGGGATGCGCAGAAAAAACTATATTTCTTGGAAATTGTTTTCTTACAGGTTTATGGAGAGTTAATGCATCCTGCTCTGATAACCACTCATTCGCTTAACAGGCTACCGGTTTCTTCGGCTATAGCTCTCTGGAAATGCTCTTTACCCCCATAAGACCCGGGGTTAGAGGGATTATAATAAATATTTTTCAACATCTGCTCCGCCATCCTTCTTGCCTCGCTGAGGTACAATAACGTTAACTTTTACTTGGTACTCATCCCGGATCCGGGAGCACCCCCCACCCCCCCCCCCACTGACTAGCATAGCTAGCATAGCGTCACAAGTAAATTGTAGCATCTAAATATCATTAAATCACAAGTCCAAGACACCAGATGAAAGATACACTTCTTGTGAATCTAGCCACCATTTCTGATTTTTAAAATGTTTTACAGGGAAGACACAATATGTAAATCTTTTAGCTAACCACGTTAGCAAAAGACAACACTTTTCTTACACCACCAGTTTTTTACTCCATCAGAAGCTATCACTAATTCGACTAAATAAAGATATACACTGCTCAAAAAAATAAAGGGAACACTTAAACAACACAATGTAACTCCATGTCAATCACACTTCTGTGAAATCAAACTGTCCACTTAGGAAGCAACACTGATTGACAATAAATTTCACATGCTGTTGTGCAAATGGAATAGACAAAAGGTGGAAATTATAGGCAATTAGCAAGACACCCCCAAAAAAGGAGTGATTCTGCAGGTGGTGACCACAGACCACTTCTCAGTTCCTATGCTTCCTGGCTGATGTTTTGGTCACTTTTGAATGCTGGCGGTGCTCTCACTCCAGTGGTAGCATGAGACGGAGTCTACAACCCACACAAGTGGCTCAGGTAGTGCAGTTCATCCAGGATGGCACATCAATGCGAGCTGTGGCAAAAAGGTTTGCTGTGTCTGTCAGCGTAGTGTCCAGAGCATGGAGGCGCTACCAGGAGACAGGCCAGTACATCAGGAGACGTGGAGGAGGCCGTAGGAGGGCAACAACCCAGCAGCAGGACCGCTACCTCCGCCTTTGTGCAAGGAGGTGCACTGCCAGAGCCCTGCAAAATGACCTCCAGCAGGCCACAAATGTGCATGTGTCTGCTCAAACGGTCAGAAACAGACTCCATGAGGGTGGTATGAGGGCCTGACGTCCACAGGTGGGGGTTGTGCTTACAGCCCAGCACCGTGCAGGACGTTTGGCATTTGCCAGAGAACACCAAGATTGGCAAATTCGCCACTGGCGCCCTGTGCTCTTCACAGATGAAAGCAGGTTCACACTGAGCACATGAGCACATGTGACAGACGTGACAGAGTCTGGAGACGCCGTGGAGAACGTTCTGCTGCCTGCAACATCCTCCAGCATGACCGGTTTGGCGGTGGGTCAGTCATGGTGTGGGGTGGCATTTCTTTGTGGGGCCGCACAGCCCTCCATGTGCTCGCCAGAGGTAGCCTGACTGCCATTAGGTACTGAGATGAGATCCTCAGACCCCTTGTGAGACCATATGCTGACACATGTGCTAACAGCACCCCCTATTGACAAAAGGTTAATGAGCCACTTTCAAATAACAACAACATTTCACTTTAATTTTAGAATTTTTATTTTATGCATCAAGTATTACGTATACAGACAATTCAGGATTCTTTGCAGGATACATGTCCCAGTTTTCTCAACGATCACAGCATGCAACATCCTGTATATTTGGTTTAGATTTACAGGCTTGTGTCGCTGAATTTTTTTAAACACACATGTCCGATATATAAGCATATAAACAACAAATATGAGACACGTTACAATTAAATGGTGTTTCAAACAAATAAAGTAAAATCTTAGACAAAGTTGTTTCTAATTCTTCAGAATCATCCACAAGACGTGATACCAGTTGTGTCCATTGCAGACTCTCGCCCGTATGTCGTACATGATTCATGATTTGTTCCATTTTCAGCACACGCTCTTCATTAACCCAGGCATTGTGTGTTGTGTAGAACGATACATTGTTCACTTTATTTTCAATAATCTGATGCATAACATTTGTAAGTTCTCTCAAAAGAAGAATTTTATTCATTCTCTCTAACATCGTAGACACATAGTTACCCATTGCTTTACAACTAAATAACAAAATGTCACTCGGTCTCTTGGGGTTTATTGAGCCAGAAAGTCATCACATCAGCCACCACAGCTTCCCGGTATTTATTGTCGTCCACCAGGGTGTGTCGGATTTCTTTGAGTTTCTCGTGGATGTAGATTGCCTCCTTCAGTTCATGTAGGAATGCCTCGGTTACCCCGTAAACTCTGGGGATAGACGGCACAAGACCCATAGACTCCAGGGCTCTGACCAGCGATGGTATAAACCTGCAGGACCACAGGCTTTTCACCAGCTCCTCAAAATGGTTGAAGAAGTAGTATCTTGGCGGGTCGTAGAGGCACGGATGACGGCGCTGGCTGGGTTAATTAATCTCACAACCGATGCATTTTTCTCTTATATATTCTCCAATCACCACGTCTAAAAGTGTGGCTACAGAGGCCTTGATGGTGTCCACAAAAATAGTACTGACTACCCCATCAAACACATCCTCAGGCTGTGTAAATGTAGGGGGTGTCGTGGGTCTCGCCAGGGGGGAGTAGAATGTCGGGCTGCAAGGCATAGAGTTCTTAGGGTCTGGCCCCCATGTCGTATCGGAGTCCTGGTATGTTGTATGAATATCCATGGTGTATGAAGAAATGAAGAACTGGAGGCTTTAAGGGCACTCCTTTTATTGTTGAACCAGTCCTTTGGGTATCAGGGCGTGGTTAACGCAGCCGCGTACTTAGTTTTCTTCAGAGGCTGTCCCTTCTGAGGATGTACCTTCTTGGGGCTCCTTTGAATCATAATCCTCAGGATTCGTATATATTATGCACTTCTTTACATGAACAATGCTCTGCCGCTGTTGGCTCTGTACAAAGAGAGCGTCCAACAGCTGTAACATTTTCAATTCCTTTAGATCCCAAATTTTAAAAGGAATAAGCACCTAAAATCCCCAGTCAGGCCACCATCACGAATGTTTTGGTTGCGGGTTTCCTCGTTGCTGATATAGAACTCTACGTAGCCACATGGAAGTCCATTCTTTCTTTGTATTTTCACCCTGTGAAATATTCTTCCTGAGGAGTCAGGGGCACCTTCCCAACGGGTCTCGTAGCCCGTGAACAAGTTATACCCCTTGGTGATAAGGCTCAGTTCGGGACACACAACCTTGCGAAAAACCATCCAGTCTTCAAGCCCGTAGTCCACTCCTAAAGTCTGGTCTGTATATTCTTCTCCTTCGGCTACCGTATAGAGGTTCACTCTACAGGCCAGGTAGTCAAACCGATACCCCCATTGATGTCCATTAGACATCAGCACTTGATCTTTCAGCGCAGTTGCGGGCGGTATTTGGGTTCTATACACACTTAGAAACCGCTTTTTTGGCGCATCGTATATTGTGGCTTGATACTTGGCCCTTTCTCTATGTTTCAACCGAGGTCCTGCTTCCGCTGTTACAGTCATCACTGCTTTGCCACTGATCACAAAATCCATGCTGATTTTAAAAATCTTGTTTAGTGTTCTGGGGCCGCATGTCTTGTTCTGGGCTTTATGTATAAGGCGTCTGCCAACCCCAATACTCAAGGACATTCGTGTTTCATAGACAACAACCCTAAGGTCAATAAAACAGGGGGTGGGGGGTCAAACTCTTTGAAATGTTCATCCCCCCCCAGTTCAAAGAGGTCCCTAGACATCAATCATCATGACAACTTCAAAGGCATTATATAAATATTGCCGCACTCACTCTAAGGCGTGAGAACAGGAACGGGATGCCCATATATGGGCATAACCACGTGATCACTTCCCGCCAGGATGTCCTGACGCTCCCTTTCCTCTGCATTGTTCTCTCACAGTGAGAAACTATAGGATTACAATAGTGTTCTCCACTTTCTTCATTTGATCCAATTCAACGTTGCCAATTATTTAATGACATGAGAATTAAGTGGAGTGTCTAATCTTAGCTGGTCTGAGAGAACTGATGAGGCTTCTCTCCTTTATGTATACATTGATGTCTTTTTAAACGGCCCAATCTGTAGAATCTCTTCCCACAGTCAGTGCAGTGATAAGGCTTCTCTCAAGTGTGTATCCGTCCGTTGGTGTGTTTTAAAATTGCCCAATTGGGAAAAACTCTTGCCACATTGAGAGCAGAAGTAAGGCTTCTCTCCTTTGTCTTTTTTCTAATGACCTTTAAGCTCAGCTGGTGTTTAACATTTTCTAAAGTCAGATCAGTGGTAAGGCACCTCTCTTGTGTTTCCCTTGGTGTCTTTTTAAATGGCACATTCAAGAGAAACTCTATCCACAGTCAGAGCAGGAGTAAGGCTTCTCTCCTGTGTGTGTATATGTTCAGATCATTTTAAGGTGTCCAGACGAGAGAAACTTGTCCCACAGCCATTTTGAGGAGCTGGTGAAAAGCCTGTGGTCCTGCAGGTTTATACCATCGCTGGTCAGAGCCCTGGAGTCTAAGGCTTCTCTCTTTTGTGTATACGTTCATGGTGTTTTAAGGTGCCCAGGTGAGAGAAACTCTTTCCACAGTCAGAGCAGGAGTAAGGCTTCTCTCCTGTGTGTGTTCTCTGATGAACTTTTAGCTCAGTTGATGTTTTGAAGCATTTTACACAGTCAGAGCAGGAGTAAGGCTTCTCTCCTGTGTGTATACAATCATGTTGTTTTAAGGTGTCCGGACGAGAGAAACTCGCCCCACAGTCATAGCAGGAGTAAGGCGTCTCTCCTGTGTGTATACGTTTATGTTTTTGTAGGGTGCACGGTCGAGAGAAACTCTTACCACAGTCAGAGCAGGAGTAAGGCTTCTCTCCTGTGTGTATACGTTCATGTTGTTTTAAGGTACCCAGTTGAGAGAAACTCTTTCCACAGTCAGAGCAGAAGTAAGGCTTCTCTCCTGTGTGTATACGTTCATGTTTTTTTAAGGAGCCCAGTCGAGAGAAACTCGCCCCACAGTCAGAGCAGGAGTAAGGCTTCTCTCCTTTGTGTATACGTTCATGGTGTTTTAAGGTGCCCCGTTGAGAGAAACTTTTTCCACAGTCAGAGCAGAAGTAAGGCTTCTCTCCTGTGTGTAAACGTTCATGTATTTTTAGGTGGCACAGTTGAGAGAAACTCCTTCCACAGTCAGAGCAGGAGTAAGGCTTCTCTCCTGTGTGTATATGTTCATGACGTTTTAAGGTGTTCCGATGAGAGAAACTCACCCCGCAGTCAGAGCAGGAGTAAGGCTTCTCTCCTGTGTGTGTTCTCTGATGAGCTTTTAGGTCAGTTGATGTTTTGACGCATTTTCCACATTCAGAGCAGGAGTAAGGCTTTTGTCCTGTGTGTATACGTTCATGTTGTTTTAGGTGGCTTGGTCGAGAGAAACTCTTTCCACAGTCAGAGCAGGAGTAAGGCTTCTCTCCTGTGTGTGTTCTCTGATGAGCTTTTAGGTCAGTTGATGTTTTGAAGCATTTTCCACATTCAGAGCAGGAGTAAGGCTTTTCTCCTGTGTGTATACGTTCATGTTGTTTTAGGTGGCTTGGTCGAGAGAAACTCTTTCCACAGTCAGAGCAGGAGTAAGGCTTCTCTCCTGTGTGTATACGTTCATGTTTTTTTAAGGTGTCCCGATGAGAGAAACTCTTTCCACAGTCAGAGCAGGAGTAAGGCTTCTCTCCTGTGTGTGTTCTCTGATGAACTTTTAGCGCAGTTGATGTTTTGAAGCATTTTCCACATTCAGAGCAGGAGTAAAGCTTTTCTCCTGTGTGTATTTTTAGGTGTATTTTTAGCTTTGATAGAAATGGGAAAATCTCCTCACAATGTGGGCAGTGGTGAGACCTCTTTGCTCTGTGATCTTCCTGCTGATGCTCTCTGGATGTAGAGAATGTCTCAACATGGTCTCCTGTGTGAACAATATCAGAACAACCAGTCAATTGGTGTGATATACATGTCAATCAAATGTATTTTATGAAGCTCTTTTTACAAAAGTTGTAACAAAGTCCTTTACAGAAACCAACCCAAAATCCCCAAAGAGCAAGCAATGCAGGTGTAGAAGCACAGTGGCCACGAAAAACTCCATGGAAAGCAGGAAAGGGGCGTGTCATCCTCCACTCACTATCACAAGGGTTAGTAACTACACAGACTCACTTCATAAAACTTTAAAACACTGGCAGTTTGTCTACTTCACTTCTTTAGTCTACTCTCTGATCACTCCAGATAGCTCAGTTAATAAAACAAATGCTGGCAATACTGATGTCAAACCATGCAAGTCTCAGTAGCATGAAATAACATCTACCTTCTCATTGAAACAGTTCTACTGCAACTTTTCATACACAGTGGGAAGTTGGAATGAACAACAAACTTAGTTAGATGGAACCTGCTCTTACCATGATTAACAGATTTCCCAATCTTCTCCTCCTCTTCTTCATCATTAATGTTGACATTCAGCTCCAGTGTTTGACTGCAGTCTTCCAGCTTCACGGATGCCATCTCTGGATCCTGCAGTGCAAACTGGGCCCCACTGTCACAATCAGGACCCAGTGACTGTGGGTTTGGACTCAGTGTGGAAGGAGAGAGGCAGGCTGGGTTTGTCGTTACTGTTGATGTTACCGGCCTCAGACTTAATTCTAGTCCTGTAGTAACAATGAGAAACAGACACAAAAAGTTATTGTCTTGACAGTTCTGGCACTTTCTTTATTCTCAAAAAATATATTATATGTTCAATTATCTAATTCAGTGCTTGACTTGGACTGAAATAGGTGCCGGTACTGTTTATATTTAGGCACAGGAGCTCCACAATACTGTTGAGCTAATATTCTATAAGAGGAACTGTCAAGACTTCCGCCGAAGTCGGTCCCTCTCCTTGTTCAGGCGGCGCTCGGCGGTCGACGTCACCGGTCTACTAGCCATCGCCGATCCATTACATGTTCAGTATTTAACCCTCTGTTTCCCACATGTATGTGTGCGTGTTTGTTCTATGTTGATGGCTATATCTGACGGCTGGTATTTTGTTGCCGGGCTTTGTATCTACGCCTGTTTATTCGTGGTACCGTTATATTTCACGCACCGGTGTATTGTTTCTATACTGGTGTTTTCTCGTGTATTAAATACCTTGTCCACGCATCTCAACTCTCCTGCGCCTGACTCCTTTTCACCAGTTACCCAAAGCCTTGACAGAAACACACACCTCAAATGGAGTCAGCAGGAGCAGGTGCCCCTGCAGTAGGGGTCGAGGAGCGAGTCCAGCAGCACTCTACTATTCTCCAGCATCTCAGCAGCGCCATGGACCGTGTGCTGCAAACCATGGAGCGATGGAAGAGAGGAGGAGTTCCTCCAGCATCTCCACCAGCACCACCAGTTTCACCTATAATCACCCCTCCTTCACCTGGTCCCAGTGGGATTCGGCGGCGGGATGTCAGGGGTTCTTGCTCCAGCTAGAGCTCTACCTGGCAACCGTCCACCTGGCTCCCTCAGGCTGTGAGAGCGTGGCCGCCCTCATCTCCTGCCTCTCAGGGAAGGCCCTGGAGTGGGCCAACGCCTTATGGGGGGAAGAAGAAGCGGTGTTGGACCACTTCGGGATTTCACATGAACGTCTCGTACACCTGAGGCAGGGGACGAGGAGCGCACAGGAGTTCGTGATGGAACGACAGGCCCCTGATTGATCACTACCGGTGCAGGTTGCGCGAGGACGTCCGTCGGGAGTTTGCCTGCAGGGACACCACTCTCACATTCAACCAGCTGGTGGACCTGTCCATCCGGCTGGATAACATGCTGGCTACACGCGGACATCCAGATCGGGGTCTGTCGATTCCATTCCCCATCACCACCGCTCTGACGCCCATGGAGCTGGGAGGTGCTTTGGCCGACTCCCACCACGGTAAAGAAAGTACAGCGGTTTCTAGGGTTTGCCAACTACTACCGGAGGTTCATCCGTGGCTTTGGTCAGGTAGCAGCTCCCATTACCTCACTGCTGAAGGGGGGACCGGTGCGTTTGCAGTGGTTGGCTGAGGCGGACAGGGCTTTTGGTCACCTGAGGGCTCTGTTTACCTCGGCTCCCGTGCTGGCTCATCCGGATCCCTCTTTGGCGTTCATAGTGGAGGTGGACGCGGGTCCAAGACTGGGTTAGGACCCGTGCTCTCTCAGCGCTCAGGTACGCCACCAAAGTGCCGCCCCTGTGCCTTCTTTTCGAAGAAGCTCAGCCCAGAGGAGCGAAACTGTGACGTGTGGGACCGAAAGCTGTTGGCTGTCGTCAAGACCTTGAAGGTGTGGAGACATTGGCTTGAGGGGGCTAAACACCCTTTTCTCATCTGGACTGACCACCGCAATCTGGAGTACATCCGGGCGGCGAGGAGACTGAACCCTCGCCAGGCAAGGTGGGCCATGTTCTTTACCCGTTTTTTTTCACCCTGTCCTACAGACCAGGTTCCCAGAACGCTAAGGCAGACGCACTGTCCCGGATGTATGACACGGAGGAGCGGTCCATGGATAACACTCCCATACTCGCGGCCTCTTGCCTGGTGGCACCGGTAGTGTGGGAGCTGAACGCGGACATTGAGCGGGCGTTACGTGCAGAGCCCACTCCCCCCAGTGTCCAGCTGAGCATCTGTACATTCCGTCTGCTGTCCGCGACCGTTTGATCTATTGGGCCCACACGTCACCCTCCTCTGGTCATCCGGGTATCGGCCGGACAGTGCGTTGTCTCAGTGGGAAGTACTGGTGGTCCACCTTGGCTAAAGACGTGAGGGTTTATGCTTCCTCCTGCTCAGTGTGCGCCCAGTGTAAGGCTCCTAGGCACCTGCCCAGAGGGAAGTTACAACCCTTACCCATTCCACAACGGCCGTGGTCGCACCTGTCAGTGGACTTCCTAACGGATCTTCCTCCCTCACAGGGGAACACCAAGATCCTGGCCCTGGTTGATCGGTTTTCTAAGTCCTGACGTCTCCTCCCTTTGTCCGGTCTCCCTACGGCCCTACAGACTGCGGAGGCCCTGTTCACACACGTCTTCCGGCACCACGGGGTGCCTGAGGACATAGTATCTGATCGAGGTCCCCAGTTCACATCAAGGGTCTGGAGGGGGTTCATGGAACGTCTGGGGGTCTCGGTCAGCCTTACCTCAGGTTTTCACCCCGAGAGTAACGGGCAGGTGGAGAGAGTGAACCAGGATGTGGGTAGGTTTCTGCGGTCCTATTGCCAGGACCGGCCGGGGGCGTAATGGGTAATCATTACTAATCAGTAATAATATAATAATAATAGTAATCGGAATGGGCGGCGTTCATACCTTGGGCAGAGACGGCCTAAAACTCGCTCCGCCACTCATCCACTAACCTCTCCCCCTTCCAGTGCGTACTGGGGTACCAGCCGGTTCTGGCACCTTGGCATCAGAGCCAGATCGAGGCTCCTGCGGTGGACGACTGGTTTAGGCGCTCGGAGGAGACATGGGACGCCGCTCATGTGCAGTGGGCCGGGAGGCGTCAGGAGACTGGCACAGACCGCCACGGCAGTGAGGCCCGAAACCTGCCCCTCCACCTGCCCTGCCGGAAGCTTGGCCCGCGGTTTGTGGGGCCATTCAAAGTCCTGAGGAGACTGAACGAGGTTTGTTACAGGTTACAGCTTCCCCCCGATTACCATATTAACCCCTCGTTCCATGTGTCTCTCCTCAGGCTGGTGGTGGCTGGTCTACTCCAGGAGTCTGAGGTGTGAGAGGTTCCTCCGCCCCCTTTGGACATCGAGGGGGCCCCGGCGTATGCAGTTTGAGCCATACTGGACTCGAGGCGTCAAGCGAGGGGCCTTCAGTACCTCGTGGAGTGGAAGGGGTACGGTCCAGAGGAGAGATCAAGGGGGGGGGTACTGTCATGACTTCCGCCGAAGTCGGTCCTTCTCCTTGTTCGGGCGGCGCTCGGCGGTCGACGTCACTGGTATTCTAGCCATCGCCGATCCACTTTTCATTTTCTATTTGTTTTGTCTTTGGTTTTTTCACACCTGGTTTCAATTCCCCCATTACAGATTCAGTATTTAACCCGCTGTTTCACACATGTATGTGTGCGTGTTTGTTCTATGTTGATGACTGTATCTGACGGCTGGTATTTTGTTGCCGAGCTTTGTATGAACCCCGTTTATTCATTGTACCGGTATATTTCACGGACCGTTGTATTGTTTCTATACTGGTGTTTTTTCGTGTATTAAATACTTTGTCCACGCATCTCAACTCTCCTGCGCCTGACTCCTTTTCACCAGTTACCCAAAGCCTTGACAGGAACATGAGCTCAAACAGTAGACATTTGAAGTGCCGGTTCTCAGCTCCAGTGAGCTCCTGTCCAAGTCAAGCACTGATCTCATTTCAATGGATCAGGTAGCTAAGCATTGACAACAAAACATTCATGAATTCATATTAAACAAAGTACACATTTTAAAATTAGTCTACGCAAAGTAAGTGCACTTAAACTAAAGTAGATTTCCCAAATTCACATAAATAGCAAAAAAACATTTAGTACAAGTTTAGTTTTAACCTTGTCTTCACTGTATTATTTTAATCAAACACCAATTGTGTTTCCCGTTCACACCATAGTAACATTTATATATAAAGATAGAAGCAACTGAAGGTGTCTGAATATTAGAACACAAAACTCAGTATAGAGACAAAGTAGAGTCGCAATTCAACGGCTCAGACACGAGAGTTATGTGGCAGGGTCTACAGTCAATCACAGATTACAAAAAGAAAACTAGCCCCGTCGCGGACCAGGATGTTTTGCTCCCAGACAGACTAAACAACTTCTTTGCTCGCTTTGAGGACAATACAGTGCCACGGCCCGCTACCAAAACCTGCGGGCTCTCCTTCACTGCAGCCGAAGTGAGTAAAGCATTTAAACGTGTTAACCCTCGCAGGGCTGTAGGCCCAGACGGCATCCCCAGCCTCTTCCTCAGAGCATGCGCAGACCAGCTGGCTGGTGTGTTTACGGACATATTCAATCAATCCTTATCCCAGTCTTCTGTTCCCACATGCTTCAAGAGGGCCACCATTGTTCCTGTTCCCAAGAAAGCTAAGGTAACTGAGCCAAATTGACTACCGCCCCGTAGCACTCACTTCCATCATCATGAAGTGCTTTGAGAGACTAGTCAAGGACCATATCACCTCCACCCTACCTGACACCCTAGACCCACTCCAATTTGCTTACCGCCCCAATAGGTCCACAGACGACGCAATCGCAACCACACTGCCCTAACCTATCTGGACAAGAGGAATACCTATGAGAGAATACTGTTCATCGACTACAGCTCAGCATTTATTAACACCATAGTACCCTCCAAACTCGTCATCAAGCTCGAGATCCTGGGTCTCGACCCCGCCCTGTGCAACTGGGTCCTGGACTTCCTGACGGGCCGCCCCCAGGTGGTGAGGGTAGGTAACAACATCTCCACCCCGCTGATCCTCAACACTGGGGCCCCACAAGGGTGCGTTCTGAGCCCACTCCTGTACTCCCTGTTCACCCACGACTGCATGGCCATGCACGCCTCCAACTCAATCATCAAGTTTACAGACGACACTACAGTGGCAGGCTTGATTACCAACAACGACGAGACGGCCTACAGGGAGGAGGGCCCTCGGAGTGTGGTGTCAGGAAAATAACCTCACACTCAATGTCAACAAAACAAAGGAGATGATCGTGGACTTCAGGAAACAGCAGAGGGAGCACCCCCCTATCCACATCGACGGCACAGTAGTGGAGAGGGTAGAAAGTTTTAAGTTCCTCGGCGTAAACATCAGGACAAACTGAATTGGTCCACCCACACAGACAGCGTGGTAAGAAGGCGCAGCAGCGCCTCTTCAACCTCAGGAGGCTGAAAAAATTTGGCTTGTCACCAAAAGCACTCACAAACTATTACAGATGCACAATCGAGAGCATCCTGTCGGGCTGTATCACCGCCTGGTACGGCAACTGCTCCGCTCACAACCGTAAGGCTCTCCAGAGGGTAGTGAGGTCTGCACAACGCATCACCGGGGGCAAACTACCTGCCCTCCAGCACACCTACACCACCCGATGTCACAGGAAGGCCATAAAGATCATCAAGGACAACAACCACCCGAGCCACTGCCTGTTCACCCCGCTATCATCCAGAAGGCCAGTACAGGTACATCAAAGCAGGGACCGAGAGACTGAAAAACAGCTTCTATCTCAAGGCCATCAGACTGTTAAAAAGCCATCACTAACATTGAGTGGCTGCTGCCAACATACTGACTCAACTCCAGCCACTTAAATAATGTAAAAATGGATGTAAAAAATGTATCACTAGCCACTTTAAACAATGCCACTTCATATAATGTTTACATACCCTACATTACTCATCTCATATGTATATACTGTACTCTATACCATCTACTGCATCTTGCCATCTTGATGTAATACATGTCACTAGCCACTTTAAACAATGCCACTTTTATATGTTTACATACCCTACATTACTCATCTCATATGTATATACTGTACTCGATACCATCTACTGTATCTTGCCTATGCCGTTCTGTACCATCACTCATTCATATATTTTTATGTACATATTCTTTCATTCCTTTACACTTGTGTGTATAAGGTAGATGTTGTGAAATTGTTAGATTACTCGTTGGATATTACTGCATTGTCGGAACTAGAAGCACAAGCATTTCGCTACACTCGCATTAACATCTGCTAACCATGTGTATGTGACAAATAAAAGTTGATTTGTATCATTGCCTGGAGGAATGTGCTGAAATACAAACGTTTTGGAGCTCAGTACTGTGCTATATCTCTGAGATGACCTTTACCCCAATACCACTAATCCCGAAACTAGTGGCGCACAATTGGCCCAGTTTAGTCCGGGTTAGGCCGTCATTGTAAAAAAATAAATTTGTTCTTAAGCAATTTGCCTAGTTAAATAAAGGTTAAATAAAAAATAAAATAAACACTGCAGAAGTGTTTTGGCACCCTCCCCCAGATCCGTGCCTCGACATAATCCTTTCATGGTGCTCTACGGACAATTGTGTCTGAATGTTATTACACATGTAGAGAACCGATAATCATTACATTTAGCTTCAAAATAGTACTGCAACCGTAAAAATTGTCTCTCTCTGCTGCACCCGCACTGCCTGCACTGAAGTCCGTTGATGCAGACTGACTGGGCACCGCCATTTTACCAGCTTGTGAATTTTTCCTTTCATGGAGCTCTACGGACAATTCCGTCGACCTCATTGCTTGGTTTTTGCTCTGACATGCACTGTCAAATGTGGGACCTTATATAGACAGGTGTGTGCCTTTCCAAATCATGTCCAATCAATTGAATTTACCACAAGTGGACTCCAATCAAGTTGTAGAAACATCTCTATCTTTTATTTATGTAATCAATTTTAGAATAAGGCTGTAACGTAACAAAACGACGAAAAAGTCAAGGGGTCTAAATACTTTTCTGAATGGGAGAGGGGATACCTAGTCCGTTGTACAACTGAATGCATTCAACTGAAATGTGTCTTCCGCATTTAACCTAACCCCTCTGAATCAGAGAGGTGCAGGGGGCTGCCATAATCGACATTCACGTCTTCGGTGCCCCGGGAACAGTGGCTTAACTGCCTTGCTCAGGGGCAGAATTACATTTTTACCTTGTCAGCTCGGGGATTCAATCCAGCAACCTTTCGGTTACTGGCCCAACACTCTAATGCAAAAGGGGAATAAAACTATTCTAAAAGTATCTCATAAGTCAAGAACATTATGAC